>NC_134490.1:101837046-102137046 GCF_040206685.1 Ascaphus truei
CCCCAAACACTCCTTTATACAATACAGGGAGAGATACCCGTGCACACAAATGAGCACACATGGGAAACATTTTAATTAGGATATGTCAACAATATTCACATTCTTTAAATTTTGCATATTACCAAGGCAATTTAGGTGTGCTGTCTCTCTTTCTCAACCGGCCTCTGAATTTACGTAGTTAGGGCAATGCCTCTTTTGTCCATGATTAGCCGTAACGCCTGTTATACTTCACACAATGCCCTTCCTGGTCAAAAATGAGACAACCTGATGTTAGTGAGCTTTGAAGATACATAGTTAGGTTAACGCTTTGTTAAGTCAATAACAGACCTCTGTAGGCATGGGCCAAAGAGAGGAGTTGATTAAGTTGTACCCATATTCAAATGCTGGTTGGAAGTGGATTTTTCAAGTATGACACTACATTGACACCTTACTATCAGAGAAGTCTAGGGGTCCGATCGGAGGATATAGAATTGGCCTCTAAAAGGGCTATTCATAAAACTTCAAAAGGAAAGAGATGGGCGCAATATAGCAAAAACTGACAATTTTTTATATATAAAATATGAATCTTACATCACAAAAAACAGAATAAAAAACAGAGCTGTTGCCTTATGAGTTGGACTGCTGCTGGTGTGCTCGATGTGGGGATTAGTCTCCTTACTATCCCTGAGGAAGCCACTTTGCTGGTAAAACGTGTAGTAGGAGCCATCAAAGGGACTCACAGCACTGAGCAGACTTTCTACTGCTGGTCCGGAGCCTTGCCAGCCCACTACGGACACAAGCCTGCAGCCTGGGGAATCCTCCGCTGACGATGCATTGACATATCACATCCGGCATCTGACGTCACATCCTGGTCAACCAAGGAGAAGGGAAGAGGAAGCCAACTGCCACAGCGAGACCCAGGAGAAGCACTCCACTGAGGGATACTCTGTAATGCTTGCGCTCACCACGAACAAGGCGGGACCCCGGTACTGAGGTGGGAAAGTACAAGACTGCGCACCCACAGCAGTGGAGGCATGCCTGGAGAGTGGATAGTCAGCGTAGCCAGGTCCGGGTTGGAGAAATCGGGTTAGTTCAGATACTTGCCGGAGTCCAGGGGCGGAGCCAGTGGGATGGTCGGTGTCCGTGAAGCCGTGGTCAGGGGTTGGAGAGGTGCGGGTAGCCTGGGGCAAGCCGGGGTCTTTATCCAGAGAGGGTCCTATAGTCTAGCCGGGTCAGTGCACGAGAAAGCAACACAGAGAAACACAGCAACAAGGCACAAGGCAAGGCGCAGGAACACAAGGCTACACAGGTTATGCTCAGCAAGGCAGAAGTGTAAGTCCTTTAAAGAAACAGGAACCAATGAGGCAGGGGGCGGGGGGGAGGCACGGCCTCTGCGGAGGCAGGGATAGTGTAAGGGATCGAGGGACACGTTCCCCACGGCATGTCCCCCCCGCTCCGACCCTGAGTGCCGCCGCACACGCTGTGCACCCTGCCCGCCGGGTCCCTACCTCCTCCGGCCGGGTGCCTCTCTGCTCTCTTTCCTCTGCGGCACATGCCGCCACTGCCTCCACGCTGCAGGGCGCGCGTGCACCCGATGCTATCTACCTGCCTCCTGCATGACTGGCCCCATCCCCGCCTACCACAAGACTTAATCACACTCTCTACTACACACCTGTCTTTCCCCTCCTCTAGGTCCCTGAGCCTATCTCAGGGACAGCCTGGGCACACCTCCGCTCCACCTCTACCCTCTATTGGTCCACCACAATATATTACCTCAGTCTGCCCTCTCCTTCCTCGCTCTGCATAGTTTTTCTTGTGGCTCTTGCTGTTCGGAGTTCTATGCCTGGCTCTCTTCTGTGTTACAGCTCTCGTTCCTGTACCTAACCCCCCCACCCCGTATACGCCCTCTTGACTTGATCTCGGCTTCTACACTACCGACACACTTTATTAAAGTGTGGCCGGTACCGCAAGCCGGGAGATTTCCCGGCTTGCTAGTGGCCACCCCTCGGCGTGCCGCGCGTCATAGATGCGCGGTCACGCGTCTTCGGGAGCCTGCGCCCCCTGCACGCGCGTCCAGGGCTCCCTGAGGGAGCCCTGGTGTCCCGCGATCGAGGGACGGCGGCAGGGGGTTCCGGGGGACCCGGGGGACCCGGCAGCGGTAGGGAGAGCGCCCCGATCGGAGGGCGCTCTTCCGCTGCTTCGGCGCGCGCCCGTCACCCTCGGGCGCGCACCAGGCTACTGCTGCGGCCAAGAACGGGCAAATGCTCGAATAAACTTGGCCGCAGCAGTATTTTGACTACGTGTACCTCTCTACCCCCGGACCTAGCTTTGGACTACGACTACGCTGCTTTCTCCTACCCTCAACCCACGGCTTCTGGACTTCACTACTCGGACCTCTGGCACCCCGGACTCTGCTAGTATCTGGCTAACCCTCTCTCACCAGACCCGGCAACACACCCAACCACACTCCGGGCACGGCCTCACTGCTGTTGGTGCGTGTTATACCCTTATCCACCTCAGTACTGGGGACTGGTCTGGTCTGTGGGCAGTACAGCGTTACAGATAGGCTGCAGGATACAAGTGGGCAATTAGGAGTACTTGCCATGCAGCTGGTGAGCGGTGCACAACATCACATGCGCGCGCCGCACATGACAGACGCACGAGGCAAAAGGGGACACATTGTGTTCTCATTTGCATGTCATTTCCCAGAATCCCTTGCTGCAGTTAGAGCACTATATGCTAGGAGATAATGGTTGAAAGGCCTGTCTAAGACATGTGAATGTGCTCACAAGTGATATTCTTTATTGGATATATATATACTATATAATATATATATAAGCACATTCCATAGTGGTTCATGTCATACAGCATAATTTGCATAAGGATTTTTGTTCACTGTTGATTGAATGCGACTGTGTGTATGAAGCACAATCTATTTCTATAGGATAGGTAGAGCTACTCCACCTATCACGTCCTTACACCTCACACACCTCCTTTCTTCTCGCTCCAATCCTCCCATTACCACCCAACTGTTCTCCGAGACCTTCCGTATCTCCTAGCTGGCAGAAACCGGAAATGACGTCTCCGTCGTGTGCCGGAACCGGTAGTGACGTCACCGGACGTGGCGTCAAAGCCTGGTAATCTTTTTTTTCTGCCGGAGATCTGTTGGAGGTGGACAAGCAGTATAAGCGCTGAGTGCTGTGGCTGAAAATTAGAGGGACAAGGAGGCGCGGATTGCCATTTCCTTTGGCTTCATTGGAGATTGCCAGGCTTTAACGCAACGTCCGGTGACGTCGCTACCGGTTCCGGCACACGACGGAGACGTCATTTCCGGTTTCTGCCAGCTAGGAGATACGGAAGGAATACACGGCTTCCAGGACACTCTGCGGACCCTCTACACGTGGCCAACAGCCCATACCAATCTACTGCGATTTACCATCTGCCGTCCTGTGAGTGTTATCTAGGTTTTAACCGACCGGAGCGGCGTTCCAGATTTTTGTCCAACTATTTTATTCATTTAGTTTTATTAAATTAACTTTTATCATTAGCTTTGCTTTGTGTTGTCTGTCTTGGTGTGTCTGTTTGTCTTGTCACCTAGTGTCAGCCAGTTTGCATTTTTATGTCTGTATAATTTGTTTTAGCTGTGTTGCACTAAATATCTCTTTTTTCATTTCATGTTCCACTTCCCATGCATGAAGTCCTATCCAAGCACCCAAAGATTTAGAGACTGTTGATCATCTTGGGACTTGAACTGTTTCTACTGGATATCCAGGATTCCATCATTTGGACTCACTAGACGCCGGTATCTCTTTTTGTTTTATTGTGTTGTGGTAACATTTTGTAACCAGATAGTTCCCCAAACTCTGCTGGAAAGGCTTGCAAATTAGGAAGAGATGTTAGTGGGTTCAGTGTTGTCATGATTATGTCATCTTCAAACAGGGAACGTTTATGTGTCTCTTTCCCTATTTCAACTCCTTTTATATTTGGGTTTCCCCTAATCGCAGATCCAAGAAGTTCTATTGATAAGGCAAACAGTAAAGGCGACACTGGGCAGCCTTGTTTCGTCCCATTTTTAATCTTAATGAGATATGCTTCTCCACCTGGAATTCTGAGCATGCCGTTAAATTTTGTATAGTGCCTGTACTCCTCTATGTTATGGGCTTATAAAGATAAACATCTCCATAGTTTTGTCAAGGAAATTCCAATTAATCCTATGAAACGTCTTCTCAGCATCTAAACTCAGCAAGATAGCTCTAGGTTTTGTATTATTTATGTGCTCTATTTTAGTTAGTTGAGGCGATGCACAAAGAGGCAATGACAAGAGACTAGCGTCTGGAAAATTAAACTTAGGCTTTTATCAGCCAAAGTGCAGCAAGTCAAAATGCCGCACTTTCTCAGCACCAGCAAGTAGAAATGGGCAAAAAATGTTTGTGAATTTGGATCTGCTTGGAATCGGGCAGTTCACTATCCAAAAGGGAAATCCACAATTGCAGATGATAGAAAGAGAGAAAGAGAGAGAGAGATCTCATTTTATTTAAGTAATAATCCCCTCAGAACAGGGCATTACTGGCCAATAATGCCCTGTTCTGAGGGGATTATTACTATTATAGGCTAAATGTAGGCTTATTTCATAAATAATAGACCCTTTTGTATAGTTAAATAGATTTTTTTATTAACATAAAATGGTAAATACATGAAACCACCTCTATATACGCTTACACTGCAGATATCTATATCCACACACTGCCGCCCCCTCTGTGTACACACACACACACATAACACAGCAGCTCTACACACACAAACTCTGCTACTACACACACATGCTTCACCCATAAACACTGCTGCTGACACTGACACACACACACACTGGAGCTCTATACACACACAGTAGCTCTATACACACACACATCAGCTCTTCACACACACAAACTGCTGCTACACATATGTAACCCTGCTTCCTATCACTAGTAAGCTGTTACTATGTGCTGTGTTACCTGCTGGCCTAAGCCTCTGCCATGGAGAGCCTGGGGTGCGTGCAATATATATGTCAGGTACAGCGCCTCCACCTGCGACAGATCCCGCCAAAGGGGGAGTTAGTCTTCGCAGGACGTATATACAAGAATTACCCTTACACAACCAAGTTCTAAAACCAATCTCTTTTACTGATAGGTCAAACTCACGATACATTACATGCCATGACATTCCGGTATGCAGGTACACATTATATAACACGCCACGGTGGACGTCACCATCACTTGTGCCTCGGCGGACGCCAACAATAACTTGCGCCTCGGTGGACGCCAACACCACCTCCCCCCAATCCCGCCACCGGGTGATCCCACCCCGTGTCCAATTATGCTACTCAGTTCTCCCGCTCACAACAGGCCTTATGTGTGTGTATGGGTGACTGCGCAGCCACTATGTCTCGGGTGAATGAAAGTTACAGTTGGTGCACTTGATGAAATACCTGCCGAGCACTCCGGTGCTCGGAACTGCCACGATCTTCGAAAAGGGTCTCTGTGTTGACAAACTCTTTCCCTCGCTAGGGTCCGGGGCGCTCCCTCTCGGACTCCAAAGGGGTAAGACCCTTAGTAAGGCGGTCCCTAGCTCAGCTTGTCTCTAAGGTGACTCAGGGCTAGCTGGGCCTGGGGCACCTGGCCTGCGCCTGGGGGTACAACCTCCCCGCGCAGTATCTCCGTCTCCTCGTCTCTCCAAATAGCTCTGACGCCACGTGCGTGGAACCACTGCCTATATCTCTGGCAACTCCTCCGCCCATAGGCTAAACGCTCTCACCTGACCCTCCCCGTAGGGCTGCTGGGTCAAGGGACTGCTCCTCTCCCGCCAAATGCACTCTCCTCCTTCGCGCAACCTCCCATTCCTTGGGGTGAATCAGGGGTCACGGCTACACATATAACAGCACAACACACACACACAAACACACAGTGCAGCCACAATCAAAAATGCAGCCACTTACTAAACTTTGCACTCTCCCCCCACCCCTACACCCCCCCCCTACACCTCCCCCCCACACACACACACAACACTGCACCTCTATACACAACACAGCACCTCTACACACACAACATACACACACACAACAGTTCACCTCTATACACAGCACCTCTACACACAACACAGCACCTCTACACACACACATACTGCTGCTACACACACATGCTACACCTATAAACACTGCTGCTGACACTGACACACACAGCACCTCTACACAGATATACAACACAACAGCACAGCACACACACTGCTACTGACACGCTCACAAACAAACTGCAGACAGCCACTTACTTATTTGCAGACTCCCCCCAATTCAAGTGAATCTGCTCAGAAAATCTCAGTCAGCTCGGGATGGGGAGGAGTCAACCCGTGGCTGATACTTCCTGACCAATCATAAACATTGCTGCTGCTGCTGTGACTGACTGACTGACTGACTGACACACACACACACACACACACACACACAAACTACAGACAGACACTCACTTGCTTTGTAGACTCCCTCTCTCCCCCACCCCACCAATTCAACTGAATATGCTCAGTTCACGGAGCAAGGGGGAGGAGTCAACCCATGGCTGATACTTCTTCTTAACCAATCCCCTGCCCTGTCTCAGAGCTGTTCCTACTTTTAGACCAATCCCCTGCCCTGTCTTACCTGTTCTGAAAGCTGATTGCCTGGATATAATCACATTGAAATCAACACTTTGCGAGTAGCTAAAATTCCGGGCATTACTGATTGGATAATGCCCGGAATTTTAACCAATCAGAGAGCAGGGTTTTCAATAATGCATGGAATTTTACTGCTTTAGCCTATAATACCAGTTATATATGTGTAACCCTGCTTCCCCCCCCCCCAGACTCTACGGTGGTATCTAGGGTGCATGAGGGCAGATTACATGCGTCGTGGTGGTGCATACCTGTGAGGAACAGGAGGGTCTGAGCTTCCCGCGATGTTATTGGGAAGCCAGGACCAGGCTTCTGGGGTGGTAGCCTCCATGATCTCTTAGTGGTGCAGCGCCTCCATCTTCTATACTCCCAGGAATATGGGACAGGACCTGTATAGAAGAGCCCTCTCGGTCCCAGGGTAACAGCCTCCAACTCACACACAGTCTTTGGTACAAAGAATAGTCTCTTTATTGGCAAATCAGCGACTCCCAAATATAGTGGCGTCCAGCAGCCGCAACAACAACTGCAAAGCCTTGCTAATTACTCCGCTCTCCTCTCCTTCCCTCCAAGTCTCTCCTCCGATAGGATGGTCTGGGCTGGGGCTTCAATACCCCGCGGCCCACCTCCGAGGTTATCCTCGCGGTGGGGATTGGATTCTCCCCATCACCCCAGGCAGGGGGGTGAGGGGCATTGGTCCACCAGGCATATAATGCTATCAGCCCTACTCAAAGTGGCTGAGTCTTTCCACTCCTCTCTCTGCTCCTGCACGGCATGCCGGTGAGACCGCCTGTCTCCTTCAACTCCTCGGACCGACCGCAGGACTATCTCCTCGGACAGACCCACGGCAGGCTCGTCACTTACACTTACAGGAGTTGGCTGCTAAATATAGAGCTAGCCCCACCTCTCGTGATGTCAGCAGAACCTCCCCTCGTGCTCACGCCTGCAGCAGAGTCCAGGCCTGCATCTACCACTCAGGGCAGGGCTCTGAAGGGGGAAAACCCATGATGATTACTGGTGCCTGATCTTAACAGGACTTACCACAGTAGAAGGGAGATAGGTATAGCCTGTGCTGTTTACAGGGGGCTACATATGTAACGGGTATTCCCCCACCCAATCGCATATAGTGTGTGTGTGCGGGGAACCTAATGTTACCAGGTGTGGTGCTTTACCTGTTAGGCTCACAGGAGGCCTAAACCTCTACCACGGGGAGCCTGGGGCACGTATAAATAATAGGAGTAACCTCGTACTCGGTGCAGCGCCTCCACCTGCGATGGCTCCCACCAGAGGGGGAGGGGTTTATCGCAGGACAATATATATATATTCCACACACAGCATGTAAAACAACCAATGACTTTACTAGTGCAAACGTACTTGTGCAAATGATCAACAGGTGTCCCTCCCTAGAGGAGACACTAACTACTGCGTCTCACAGGATGCGACCCCCTTTCACCGTGTGATCCCACCCCGTGTCCAGAAACCCCACACAATATGTCCCTTCAAGTGAGATAGATATGTGTGACTGCCCAGCCACTAGTCCCGTGTGAGTATAATAGAGTATAGTTGGTGCACTTGGTGATGGTTACCTGCCGAGCACTCCAGTGCCCGGACCTGCCAAGGAGCTTCACAAAGGATTCGATGACAGCTGACTACAGGAACTACCGTCCGGGGCGATCCCACCCGGATGGCTGCTGCAGCGACAGCGAAGGTCTGATCCCAGACCTCTGGATGGACGCGCAGCATCCGGCTGTGTCCCTAACTGACTCTGGATAATAAGGGGCAGGGTCCCTAACCTGGGGCCTGTCCCTGAAACAACACAAAGCTACTGGTGGCTCAGGGCTATCTGGGGCCTAGGGGGCTGCTGGCCTAGTGCAGGGAGTCACGGACTCCTGCACCCTACCTCCTTCCCCTAGCTGCTCCTGATGGCGACTGACCCTGCTGCAAAAACCCTGTGAAATTTATCAATCCCTCTGTTCAGGGAGATACTCTTGCCCTATTGGCTCCCTGGCGTCACGGGGGTGGTGCTGAGGCTCATGGGACTTGTAGTCCCTTCCAAGAGCCTGTCCCTGGCGCAATGTCTCTGGCTGGCCGCTGCATGCGAGGACTCACTGCGCATGCGTGAACTGGTGCAAGATGGCAGCGCCCAGCTCGGGAGCCTCTGGGGACCTCCGGAGCACCGGAGTGCTCCCTGCATGGCCCCCACCCTCCAGAAGTGCTGTCGGGTCTGTCGAGTGACCCCAGCAGTGGAGGTAACGAGGGGGGGGGGGGGGTCGCGGGACAGAGGGGACCTGGCTACATCTATATATATATATCAAACACACAATCCCTGCAAGCCCTAATCCCAGAACCCATCACATCATATATAATTATGTCAAACTGAGCGTGGCCAAATATATACAACAAAAGTCAAAGAATACTCAATGCTATATCCAATGTGACAAAATGCATAGTTACATACTTCAATATTAGTATTCTAATGAGTGAGGGTCATTTAGTTAAACCCTTTTGCCAAAGCGTTATAAGCCTGCAGCCACGTCAAAGCCTTACCAGTATGCAGCCACGTCACGGCCTTACCAGTATGCAGCCACGTCACGGCCTTACCAGTATGCAGCCACGTCACGGCATGACCAGTATGCAGGTCCTAACACTACCTGTGAAAATTCTCATTTACCTCTGCAGTGGAGGAAGAATGACTTAATAGACCTGTCCTGCACAGGAACATGTAAAAACCTGCTACTTAAAAAGTGGGGAGGGGTGAGCTTATACCAAGGGAGGAGGGGCTTCCAACCCTCCATCCACTGCAGAGGTAAATGAAAATTTTCACAGGTAGTGTTAGGACCTGCATACTGGTCATGCTGTGACATGGATGCAGGTTTACAATGGTTTGGCCAAAGGGTTTAATTAAATGACCCTTATTCATGAGAATACTAATATTGAAGTATCTAACAATGTATTTTGTCACATTGGATGTTGCATTGGGTATTTTTTGTCTTTGTTGTATACAGTTATATATATCCCCTCCAAATAAATTAGAGAGACTTGCCTGTGCTGCAAAAAGCAGTGGCTGCGGATTCTAGTCCTGTTAGCTCTGACACCATTTCAGTCATTAGGTTGGTGCCTCAGGCTTATTATCTTACTACATATTTCTGAAAGCATTGTATGTGTCCCTGTCTGCACTGTCCCTAGCGGCAATCTGATTGGTCCCTTGGCCCGCCCGCCCCAGCACACCTCTCATTGGCCTGAGGTGGAGTGCCGGGCCAAAGGTCACACACACACACACACACACACACACACCTCTTACCCGCCGGTCCCGGAGGCTCCGCCGCTTCCTCCCCGAACATCAGCCTGAAATCCAACTCATCACAGCCGCAGTGCGCGGCGCTCATCGGGACCTGCGCGCACCTCCTCCTCTCCCCGGATCTCCCGGTTTCCCGCGCTTTTTCCTCCCCCCACCCCCCCGGCACCGCTACAGTCAGCGGGGGAGCGGAGCGAGCGCCCGGGACACAGCAGGGGACTCTCACCTCACCACGGCTCTCAATTGTGTGCACGCGCCGCGCGCCCCCACGCTCTCCTCCTCCCCGGGATGCCGCTGTGTCCGCTCCCCGCACTCTCCGCACTGTGACCCGCCTCCTGTACTGGCTGCATGGGTTCCCACACCTGCAGCTCTCCCTGCGGCCCGGGGGCAGCGACTTCAACCCCACGGACAGCGGCTACCGGCAGGTCAGTGCCACCCGCGGCCTGTGTGCAGGGGGTGTGTAAGTGCCACGGCCTTTGTATAGGACGTGACTGGATCTGTCCTTAGCCTGGTAGTGGGTGCAGCTCTGTCTGTGGGACAAGGTGCAGCCTGTGGCTGTGAACTTCCCTGTGTCAGTGGGTGCAGCCTGTGGCTGTGATGCCCCCGTGTCAGTGGGTGCCTGTGATGCCCCCTTGTCAGTGGGTGCAGCCTGTGGCTGTGATGCCACCGTGTCAGTGGGTGCCTGTGATGCCCCCGTGTCTGTGGGTGCCTGTGATGCCCCCATGTCAGTGGGTGCCTGTGATGGCCCCATGCCCCTCCCTGCCCTTTGCCCCCCCACCCCTCCCTGCCCTTTGCCCCCCGCCCCTCCCTGCCCTTTGCCCCCCTGCCCCTCCCTGCCCTTTGCCCCCCTGCCCCTCCCTGCCCTTTACCCCCTGCCCCTCCCTGCCCTTTGCCCCCCTGCCCCTCCCTGCCCTTTGCCCCCCCGCCCCTCCCTGCCCTTTGCCACCTCGCCCCTCCCTGCCTTTGCCCCTCCCTGACCTTTGCCCCTCCCTGCCCTTTGCCCCCCCGACCTTTGCCCTCCACGCCCCTTGGTCCCCCCCCCCTGCCCTTCCACGCCCCTCCCCCCCGCCCTTCCACTCCATGCCCCCTGCCCTTCCACGCCCGGGCAACGCCGGGTATATCAGCTAGTCCACTATATATAGTTGGTATGGAAATCCTTTTAGAAAATGTGGAACGGGACACATTTAAATATACTTTGCATCCCATTAGCAGGAAACCCTCCCCCCCCCTCACCTCCGCCCTTCCAAAGGAATTTGCCAATACCCTATCATCAAATCCACTGGTTATTTTGTCTACGTCTCTTAAGGAGTCAAGCAATTCATCCACTTTGGGCATTGGGTGTGCATCAAACTGTGAGACAGCATTAACTTTCCTTAAGGTATGTAGCTATGTATTTATGTATGTATGTATGTATGCATGTCTTTATTTGTATAGCGCCATTAATGTACATAGCGCTTCACAGCAGTAATAGTTACAATCATATAAATAATAAGATATAAATAACACAAAGGGGAGCAGTGCTTCAGACATAAAAGTAGCATTTAGGAAAAGGAGTCCCTGCTCAGAAGAGTTTACAATCGGATTGGTTGGTAGGAAGAATGTGCAGAGACAGTAGGAGGTCATTCTGGTAAGTGTGTCTGCAAGGGGCCAAGGTTTATATAGGAGGTGTTAATTATCAGCCATGGAGCTACTCATATGCTTCCTTAAGCAGGTGTATCTACCCGGGACCACAGTTTCCCATCTGCCTTGGATACTAGAACAGTGGGACTGCACCAGTCACTGTGGGACTCTTTGGTAACCCCTAGTGTTTCATTTATGTCCCTTCACTGAGGGCTCTAACGGACCTACAAGATTCCTTCCCACCCTCTCCAATGGGACGTATACCAATGGTAAGGGAAATAATGGGGCTGGTTTCTGATTCTGCTGTCTGGTAAATTGGCATTCTGGACTACTCGCACAAAATTGTTTAATATCTGCATGTACCCCTGTCCACAAGAGTGGGGACAGAATATGGTCTGAGGTTTTATCCTGCCCCAAGTGTCCTCACCACGGTACAGTATGGACTAATTTGAATACTGTTTTTATGAATATTTTGGGGACCAAAATGTGTTGGACGACCTCCCCTATTAGTGTATCCTTGGTAACCTTGAACAAGATATTATGCTTTATCATAACATTAGGAAAATCCTTTAGCCCAACCTCGTAAATTAATTGGTCATTACATATCACCACCTTTTCATACTGTTTAGCCAGAACTGGGTCTTCCCTCTGTCTTGAAATAAGGAAATGTGAAATCTGGCAGACTTATACTGTAGGTCTCTCTTTTTCCTCCCTCTGCCCCTCCCCCAACAATGCAGGTAATTTTACATCAGGTTTACCTTGAGTCCCGAGCCAGTCCGGTTTCTTCTTTTCTTTCTCCTTTTGGGACATCGGGCTTCGTTGCATCTGGGGGTAGAGCTCAGGGGAAAATGGGAGGAGAACCCCAGGCATTCCCCTTTTCTGAAAACCTGACTCTGGAAAAATGTGTGTGACATAAGTGATGTGAAAATGTGAGGCGTGTGTCCTGCTAGGGTGTGAGGCGGCGGGTGGCGCGTGGGTTGTGAGTGCTGTCTGTGAGAGGGGGTCCTGCTAGGGTGTGAGGCGGCGGGTGGCGCGTGGGTTGTGAGTGCTGTCTGTGAGTGGGGGTCCTGCTAGGGTGTGAGGCGGCGGGTGGCGCGTGGGTTGTGAGTGCTGTCTGTGAGTGGGGGTCCTGCTAGGGTGTGAGGCGGTGGGTCAGTGATGTCGGTGCGTAGGGGCGGGAGGCAGCAGGTGTGTGTGGCGGCAGTTATGTGTCGAGTGTGGCGGGTGTCTGTTGAGTGCGTGCAGCGGCTGTGAGGCGGTGGGTGAAAGGCAGAGGCGGGCGGAGTAAGGGTGGGTGAAAGGCAGAGGCAGGTGGGCGCGAAAGCAGAGGCGGGAAGGCAGGGGTGGGTAGGCGGGAAGGCGGGCAGGAAGGCGAAGGGTGGTGGGAAGGGGTGGAGAAGGGGTGGAGGAGGTGGGGGAAGGGGTTGGGAGGGGGGAAGGGGTTGGGAGGGGGGGAAGGGGGTGGGAGGGGGTGAGGGGGAAGGGGAGCGGAGGGGGGGGAAGGGGAGCGGAGAGGGGGGGAAGGGGAGCGGAGGGGGGGGAAGGGGAGCGGAGGGGGGGAAAGGGGAGCGGAGGAAAAGGGGAGAGGAGGGGGGGGGGGAAAGGGGAGCTGAGGAAAAGGGGAGCGGAGGGGGGGGGGAAAGGGGAGCAGAGGGCGAGAGGGGAAAAGGGGAGCGGAGGGGGGGAAAAGGGGAGCGGAGGGGGGGAAAAGGGGAGCGGAGGGGGGGAAAAGGGGAGCATGTGCAGGCGGCGGCAGGAAGTGCCCTGTGTGGACCTGTGTGTTCCTGTGTGTTCCTGTGTGGGCCTGTGTGGGCCTGTGTGTTCCTGTGTGGGCCTGTGTGGGCCTGTGTGTTCCTGTGTGTACCTGTGTGGGGCCTGTGTGGGCCTGAGGCGCGAGGCTCCGCGCCTGAAATAGGAGCGTTACTGGCAGTGGTGTGCCTTACCTGAGGGGGAGGTAGCGCCGGGGAGGTAAGGGAGCGGCTGGGGTAGGAGGGCCGCGCTTCCCCTCCGTCTGGAGCCGGTGCAGGGCGGCGCACGTGATGGGGGGGAACGGACAGAGGGGGGGGGAGGGGAGGGGGGTGTGTGTGTGTCCTGTCTGTCTATCTGTGTCCTGTCTGTGTGTGTCTCAGTGTGTGTGTGTGTGTGTATCTTTGTGTGTGTCTCAGTGTCCTGCCTGTGTGTGTCTCTGTGTGTGTCTCTGTGTGAGTGTATATGTGTGTGTGTGTGTGTCTGTCTGTATATATGTGTCCTGTCTGTGTATCTCAGTGTGTGTGTGTATCTGTGTGTGTCTCAGTGTGTGTGTGTGTGTATCTTTGTGTGTGTCTCAGTGTCCTGCCTGTGTGTCTCCGTGTGTGTGTGTGTGTCTCTGTGTGAGTGTATATGTGTGTGTGTGTGTGTGTGTCCTGTCTGTATATATGTGTCCTGTCTGTGTATCTCAGTGTGTGTGTGTATCTGTGTGTGTCTCAGTGTGTGTGTATCTTTGTGTGTGTCTCAGTGTCCTGCCTGTGTGTGTCTCCGTGTGTGTGTGTGTGTATCTCTGTGTGAGTGTATGTGTGTGTCCGGCCAATGAGAGGTGTGCGGGGGTGGGCCAAGGGAGCCAATGAGATTGCCGCTAGGGACACAGGGAGGGACACAGGGAGACACATACAGACACGGACACATAGAACACTTTCACAAATATATAGTAGAGATATATATATATATGTATGTGTGTGTGTCAAAAGGAGTGCTAGTGGGCGTGGCTAAATGTATACAACAAAAAACAAACAAAGATGCCCAAAGCTACTTCCAATGTGACAAAAAAACACAGTGCAATACCTATGTATTCTCTTGAAAAGGGTCATTTAGTTTAACCCTTTGGCCAAAGCGTCTTAAGCCTGCTGCCACTTCAAGGCATGACCATAGCAGGTCCTAACACTCCCTGGGTTCAAATTCTTATTTACCTGTATAATTACAGGAAGAATGATCACATTGGATCTGCGTAACCTGGCAAAATGAAACTGACCTGCCGACTTGGAAAGTAGGGAGGGGCAAGCTTAAACCTTGGGGGGGAGGGGCCACTACCCTCCCAAAAGCAGCTGAGACCAGCTGGACATAGTTAATAAACACACAGATACCCAACAAGCTCTGAGAAACCCCAACTGTTAGGATCCCGCGCAGGTGGAGGCGCTGTCGACCAACGGATCAGGTACACCCCAGGCTCCCAGCAGTGGGGGCTCAGACCTCCTGTGAGCCACAGGTAAAGCAGCACATACACACTACCCACCATATCTCCCAGGGGGTGGGGGAAAATGCGCTACATACACACAAAAAAAATGTTTTTTATGTATATTTTATTAAAACTGTACTGTTCTATTGGCGTTTTGTACACACTCTTTTTTCTTTCCCCGTATGCACTGATGGGAGAGTGGAACAACTCCCACAGAACCGCACACGCCTGAGAGCCGCACACGCCTGAGAGCAGCACACGCCTGAGAGCAGCACATGCCTGAGAGTCTCACACGCCTAAAATCCCTGGTTCTGGAACTATTTGTTTCACTACAGATAAGATTTATCACCATTTGATTATTTTTATTCTATGTGAGTATTTTTTTATAGGCTGTAAAGTAGTTATTTATATTTGTTTATTGATTTTCACTGTGTTATATTGGATAATTAGTTCTCCTCTTACTGTGTATCCACTTTTGTTTTATAATCTTTGCATCTAATTTAACCCATCCCTTTAGTAGCGTACTACAATTTTCCTTTTAAATGATATCTATTTCTGGACCTCAACTGGCGGAAGTCCCCCCTGATTCCCAACATGGGAGCCTTTTCCTCCATCCCATTCCGGTGCTGCCCAAAACTATATAGACAGAGGGTATCATCCCCAAAGAGTACAATATATACCTTAATAAACATAGTCAATGTTTTTACATTTGTTACTTGTTACAGGAGTCTTGTCTATATGACCACACTTAACTATATTCAACTTTCCTTGTTAACACTTCTATTCAAGCCGTCTTCTTTTGTTGTTAGTGTCCCTTTTCCTCTTACTAAGGGAATTTAAGTCTAATCTTTCCCTCAGGTGTTAATTTACAGTAGGCCTCTCAAAGCGGGTGATCCCTAGCAGAATCTCTGTCTAAAGCAAAGTCAACATATCATTCTCCGTTGTTCACATCTCCTTCCTGGATCTTCACATCGGTTAGGGACAAAAACACCTTCCATGGAGGCCCTACTCCTCTGCCAGTGTTCATGCCTAATCCCTCATGATCGCCACTGCTGAATGCCATTTTGGCTGGCCTGGGTAAAATTTATATAAAGAAAAAGGGGCAGGAATGTGCTACAACCCACAAGCACTCAGTCAGTGACTGATAAATAACACATCACTCCATGTCCTAGTTATCACTGACGGTGCTCCCCTGCAGTGTAGAACATGACTAATGAACACACAGAGGTGGGGTCCCAGAGAGTCTAACAAATGGGGGCACTCAAGGAAGTGTGGAAAAATATCAAAGAACAATTTATTATATCGAACGGTGGAGAGGACAAACAATAAAACTCTAAAAATACAAAAAAACATATGAAGCGGGTTGTTAATAATAATAAAGTGCCTGTGCACATTCAAAGAGTCACTAACAGAGGACCACACCTCAAAATGGTGGCACAGAAGTCCTCTTATTAGGTGTAGATGGCTGTGCCTACAAAACTAGTAAAGTAGGCAGATAATAACTAATCCAGCACTGAATAATTGAGATGTATGATTAAATATACAATAATTAAAGCAGAGCAGAATATGGTAATCCGCACAAGTAGCTATCCACTAATGTACTATTGTTGCCCTTTCTACACATACTGTATGTGTGCAAAAGGAAGCTATACCAATATGTGTACATCAAACAGAGAGAAATAGTGACCACGTTAATAGAGTCCACAAAAATGTATTCACCCTATGAAAATGACACAAAAAAAGGGAGGTTAGCAACAGTTCATTATTGTCGAATACTGTAGACAGTACGCCAGAGAAATCCTAGATCGTAAATGCATCCAAAAGATAGTGTGACAAATGGAGAATATCAATGTCAGTGGTGAGATACGAACCACCTCCCAGGTGACAATGACAATGAACATGCTGTTATACAAAGTAATACAGGATATGTACATGTCTGAAAACTGTCTGAAGCTTTTACATAAAGACCTGTCCCTAAAAATATCGTTGATGCGTCCCAAATGTGTTCACTTCTGACCCCAACTGCCCACCCAGTTGTCCTTTCACACTCTCCAAAACACTAATATAAAACATCTGGGTATCAATATAGACACTCAGACTCCTATTGAATATGCTGAAAAGTCATTAATGCATAGTTAACAATGCACTTCCATTCAAGTAAGTACAAGTTAACACATCACTAGCTATGCATTACTAGCTTCTCAGAATATTGCATAGAGGGCAGTGTCATTACAAAACCAGAATGTTCAAAACCATGGGCTTTCACATTTCACCTCAAAATAAATAATGAATATTTAAATATTATGGTGCAACTAGTCCATATAAATGTAATACAGATTTGTATTCAGTGACAGTCAGCCAAGTGAAGTTAGCTGTAAGCAGATACAGTATAAGAAAGAATATTAATCAAATTGCATGATCAAATTGTCTGTTGTTGAGTCATGGTCCTCAAGCAAATGTTATAACTGGAATAAAACCCTAATATTTTATTGGTAACACAGATTTCTAGCAGCTGTGCTGGTCCTGGGAAAGCGTATTTTTCTCCAGGTTGTGAAACCACTTGATATACCAATATCTGAAGAATAAGACATTTGTGAGGCGTAAAAAGCTTGTGCACAATTATGAAGCTTATTGAATGGAAGTTTTCAGCTCTTATATTTGTCAAGAACTGTTATGTTGTTCAATTAAAGGTATTGTAACAGGGACCAATACTGGCATTTCATTTACTATAAATCAACAACCATGTCAGACTAAATACCAGTCCATCTTTATGAAAGATGTATAGCATGTTTTTGTTTGTACTAATTATGCATATTTAATTTTTATTATGTTGATATTTATTGTGTCATTTAGCTGTTTCACCAATGCAGCTGTTCACTCAGTGAAAAATGTTCTAAATCAGCACTCATAGTGGCACATGTGACGTCCCATGAGAAGAATACCAACCACGTGATGAGAGCTGCAGTTCTAATACTATATCCTTAATTAAATAATGGGATTTAAAGCAAATGGATTTACCTGAGCCAACATGTATTTTAATTCAATTTAAAGATGCAGTTTGATTTAATCCATCTTCAAATTATCCTTGTATTCCATATTGCCTTAAAATCAAGTATTTCTGTGTAAACTACTCTACTATATTTTACATTGTAGAGAAATAATAAGAAAACAATAGTAATATTTAAAAAATAAATAGTAGTTATGGGGCCTTGAAAATGGCCCCAGTTGTAAATTGCTTTCTGAATAAGCCTGGTCTCTGTAATTTTAGAAGAACTGTAGTATTTTATCTTCATTAAGGATTTTTTTGTGGTACTTGTCGCTTTCTTGTTTCAGCCAAACATGTTGACACGTTATGAAATCCATGTTAAACACGTAGCAGTCTGTCAACGTATCTAAGAGCTTTGACAATTATACATTTCTAATATATAATTCTAGGTGGGACTGTAGACCCTTTACCTTGAGTCACCGTACAATCTGTGTCACAGTTTCCCCTCTGACTTTCCACCAAGCTCACTCATTTTAACTGAATCTTTATTTTAGTTAAGAAAACATACTAAAAATATGTATCCTGAGTGGGCTTTGTTTTCTGTGTTTTTATTTTCCAGAGACCATTTGGTTTTAAGTTTATGTTTCTGAAAGAGTGGAACACTGAGTCATAGCTTAATATGTTCAGATGAATGTCCCTGCTTAGGAAATCCCCCACAAGCCCAGCATGTTGATTGCTTTTCTACACTAACGGCTTACAATTTGGAGTCCTATGTATTTATATGACTATCACTTGGTCTGTGACATGCATGTGAAATACTGTATATGTTTAACTGTTCTTCCAACAATGTGTTTTTCTGGAAAAATTATTGTTAAATCAGCCGTTCAAGTTTATGGACCATGAACATATGTTGAGAATTTCAACATATCTCTACTTCCTGCTTCTTCTTATACAAAAAACTTTCATTTGCAAACATGTGCAGAGCGTTGCCATGCCTAAAATGATTTTGTTTTGATTCTTTATTTGATTTCTAGAGTGGCATTTAATACAAAGTAACAACCAGCACATACACTATATACTGTATATATATTCCTTGTTCATAGTGAAGTGGTGTTAAAGAGATCATTGGGGTGAAGCAACAAGGTCAGCAGGAGGGGGATTAGGGTCAGCAGTTTAATTGGCAGAAGAAAATATTCTATTTATTGCATTGCAGAATTATCATTTGCAGACTGGGGAGTAGTCAAGAAATGCGGTTGAACATAATCTGATATAAAAAGCAGATGTGACAACGATACGTTTATTGTGATCATGATGTGATTGGACAAAGGGATTAACATGGACTAGGGGCGTCGCCTTATTGGTTTATTACAGCCGCATTTTGTTTTCAATATACATATACCCATCAGCATTTCAGAGACTATTTGTAGTTCTAACATCCCACTTTTTAATATGAATATGTATGTGTCAGAGTATATATGGGTATATATTTATACAATTCCGTTCGCAATCCAGGGGGAGCATATAAGGGAAATAAAACAAAAACAATCTAAGTGTAGACAATAAGACAAAATGTGAATTCGCTATGTAATGTGTCTTGGCTCGTATGCACAGCCTACTCACAAGATGTAGATAGGTGAAGGAGTTGGGGTGCTCAAACCCGCAGCAACTCCATCCAATAACATAAGTATTAATGACCCATGGAGATACCAGTGGGAGTGGGTAGGCAGAATAAGGACTTGTAGGTATTATATTGACCACTGTCAAACCCAACTATAACAGTCTAAGCCAATAAGCCTCACTCACGTCATCTCCAGGGTTCTTCTACCGGCGTGCAAGCCAAGAAGGATCCAGAATCCAGGGACATCCAGTAGAAAAAAACGAATGGCGCACAGCCAGGGAGCCAGGTGTGGAATAAAAAGCTTTTCTTTATTGCAGCATGGTGAGAGACAAATTCACCCCCTTGGGGGACACAGACAGGGACCTCCTACGCGTTTCGGACCCACGGGTCCTTTATCAAGGAGTATGGTATATGCTTAGATTGGGCACCTTATATATCTAATGTTTAATGAGTAAATTACAAAAATATGTGAAGAAATGTGTCGCGGACCCACTGCGCATGCGCGTGACATCATCCGGCGCGTCACTCCAACAACCCAAAGGATTGTGGGTAAAAAACGCCCCCAAATGACGCCCACGCATGCTCACAGCGATCCGTGAAGGAGAGATGGTATTCCCTTAGTCTCTGCCTCCTCTCCCGCCCCCAGTGACGTCACCACGCCCCCTGACTGGCTGAAGCTCACCGCTGCACCACCAATGACTGTGTGAGGCAGACGAGGCAGCTCCAATCATACAGAGTCCCGTGTGCCCACACTGCGAGCTGGAATGGACAAGCAGGGTAAAAAAAGTTGTATTTACAAAAATCTCAATAAGAGCAGAGTGAATATAAATGGAAAGGTCCTTATAAGCTCCTATTGGGAATGGTGCACATTCTAAAAGCAGATCCCACTTATACATAGACATACAAGAATGGATACATATCTAGGATCTATAATGCTTTTCAGCAAAATGCTGTCAGAATTACACACATATATAGAATTGTTAAAAACAAAATGAGAAAAATCAGCAAGACTTAAAATGTAATGTCTTGTTTTTCTGAGTCTTCCAAAGGTGAAGAGGAATCAATTATACTATTGTAAAATTACACATTTGTCATAACCTTTTGATCGATCAATAGCTCTTGAAGGTAATCATAATAAAAGCCCTGGACGATGGGCTAAGATATTAATATGTGGCAAATGCCACATCACTTGTAAGGGCTCAACCCGTATGTCCGGGTCTGGTACAAGACACAATACGTTGGAATGACGGACACGAGGTAATGTCAGGAACATAGTGTTAGACAGAAAGACAATTCATGCAGTTTATAATTTTACATCTGAGGGAGTATATCATTACTACATCAAAATGACAATAGGATAGTTTCCAAATTAGTATTTTACAGCATACACTATTATAATTTTTTATTTATTAAGAAAATGACTCAGGTTCCACTCCACATTCAGACCGCAGGGAGTTCTGGTCTGAAGCATGAATATCCAATATGCCTCCCTGCGGTCCAGAAAGTTGAGTGAGTCACCTCCCCTCTCGATTAGAAAGATCTGTTCAATACCTTGAACTTTTAACCCATTTAGACTGCCTTTAGGGCACTGGGAAAAATGTTTTGAGACCGGATGGGATGTGTCTCCTTTTCTGATTAATCTAATGTGTTCAAGGATTCTGTTCTTAAGCGGTCTGATTGTCCTACCTACATAGTTAATCCCACAGCTGCAGGTTAAGAGGTATACCACGTTATGAGTGTCGCAATTGATAAATGATTTTATAGGGAATTCTTTTATAGAATTTAGACCCCTAAAACATTGTGAAGGGATCATAAATTTGCAAATCTTGCAACCTCCACATCTGTATGAACCCTTAGTTACAAATTTTCTGGTACACAGAGTGGAGGATGCGACATAACTAGGCGATACATAACTTGCAATAGTTTTTGCCTTACGATAGACAAAACGGGGGCCTTGCTTGACGCATTCTTTAAGGCTGCTATCCATTTGAAGGATGCTCCAATGTTTACGTATAATGTTCTGAACTTTGTTACTACATCTGTTGTATTGTGTAATCATGAGTGGAACATCCCCTTTTGAGAACCCAGTGTCTTTTTTATTATGCTTCAATGTTGATCTATCCTTGTGAGGATCACCCTTGGCGTTTTTAAACAGATCCTCTCTATTCGTCAGTGCAATTTCTTTGGAGGTATTAATCAGGCCGTCCATATTGTAGCCCCTCTGATGGAAACGAAGGCATCATTCCTCAGACTGACGAGAAAAAGCCTCCTCAGTGGAGCAATTCCTCCTCAGTCTGAGGAACTGGCCTTTGGGGATACCCCTAATGACCGCAGGAGGGTGGCAGCTGTCTGCTCGTAATAGCATATTCCTGGCATTCGGTTTTCTGAATGTTTCCGTTTGGATTTGGCCTTTAATGTCAATGAACAATCGGAGGTCCAGATAGTCAATGTGCTGTGTGTTATAGTTATAAGTGAAAGCTAAATTAAGGTGATTAGAATTAATATATTGAAAAAAATTGTGCAAAGTGTCTAAGTCCCCTTCCCAGACCATAATCAGGTCATCAATAAACCTTTTGTAGAATGTGATGTGTTTACGAAATGGATTTGTGCTTGAAAAAATAAACAGTGACTCCCACCACCCCATAAACAGATTCGCGTATTCAAATAATGCATGTATCACAACACTGTGATGGAAGAGAGTATGCTGTGGACATCTGGCTCACCACCCGCCTCCGGTCTGCAATCAATGCGTGAGACGCCTCTGTGATTAGCTCTCTGCATGCATCATTTGAATGTTTTTATTGTAAGTGTGAATTTTTAAGCCCGATAAAAGTTACGTTTTTTAAGATTGGTCTGCACTATGGATATTTTCCCTTCCTTCCATATACCGCTGTTTTGCTGAGACTGGGGGTCTTCACCCCAACTGAAGTAGAAGTTCTTCTCGTCCAGATATTGTTCCCAATTGCCCGTTTTTTATCTACATCTTGTGAGTAGGTTGTGCATACGAGTCAAGACACATTACATAGCGAATTCACATTTTGTCTTATTGTCTACACTTAGATTGTTTTTGTTTTATTTCCCTTATATGCTCCCCCTGGATTGTGAACGGAATTCTACAATTTGGGGACCAGAGAAACCAGTCCCTACCAGTTGGGTTTGAGCAGGGGGTTTTAATTCAATTTATCTTTTTTACGTTATTGTCACGTTTTTTATTTTTTGTATCACTTGATTATTAAGTATATTCACTTTATATTTTAGTGAACACTATTAGTGCTAGCGCCTTTCTTTCACTATCACACAGCACGTATATATTTATACATACATTTTAAGTGATTGTGGGTGAAAAAGGCGACAAAAAAACTCCACGTAAGCATATAGCCAATAAAGAATATCACTTGTGAGTACATTCATACAGTATGTCTTAGACAGGTCTGCACCCTGCCTTTCACCACTCACAGACAGCTGTTTTGACCTGCTGGGTCTCATCAGTGTGAGGTTGGTTGTACTGGCTTTGATATTTTCAAGGCTGGATAGGTTTACCATACATATACGCTGTCTGTGAGTGGTTTGACTGGCTTTGCATCTAATTCCATGCTGTGCTTAAAATCTGTGTGAACAGCAGAGCATTTGCTTATAAGGGTTCCATGTAATAATGGATTTCAGGCAAAATGTGACACATTGTGTGATCATTTGCATGCCATTTCCCAGAATCCCTTGCTGCAGTGGAAACACTGTATGCTAGGTGATAATGGTGTAAGGAAGGGTTGCAGACCTGTCTAAGACATCTGAATGTGCTCACAAGTGATATTCTTTATTGGCCATATGCTAATGGTGGAGGTTTTTTTTCGCCTTTTTCACCCACCATAACTTAAAATGTGTATGGCAAACCTACCCAGCCTCGAAAATTGCAAAGCCAGTACAACCAACCTCACACTGATGAGACCCACAAGGTCGAAACAGCGTGTAAATCTGTCCAAACATTTAGGATGAATGCTTACAGGAATTGACATCACCTTCTCCGAAGCTACCACGGCTATCTTGCCTCCTAGCAATCCCTGCCCTCACAGGAAGTAAGCCTCACTTTGAACTTTCATTGCCAGCAGCTGCCTCTGGCCTTTAAGTAGCAGGCAGTTGCTATACAACCTTGCTTGCGCAAAGTACTTGTTACTGTGTCCTGTTTGAGCCTTGCCTTGCCTTTGTTTTGTCTGCTGCCTATCTCGACCTCGGAACCAGACCTGACTACCGTTTACCTGCCTTGACCCCAGAACCGTACCTGACTATCCCTGCATTTCATGCATCTGATCCCAGGCCAAGGTCAATATATTACTCCCCACCTCTGCCCTGCGGTGCGTATCCTGTTCTGCAGTCAGCAACATTACACCTACCTGTAGCAGGATTAGGATGGACAGTAGCACACATTTGGTCCTCTAGCCTATTCGAGAGGTGGGATGAGCCCAAGATTTCTTGGGTCCATGCACACCGGCAGGAGAAATTCCGAGGAGGAAGGGGGGGGGGGTTCTTAGTACAGTACCGTCTGTATGAAGTTCACTGTGGGCATAGTTATGCCCTTCTGCAGCGGCACACTGGTACGTCAAACAGTTCCCAGCATTGGACCTTGGATTCTACGGATTTACTTCCCTCATTCACATTGTTTCTGGGCCTTCTGGCTAAGGGGGGATGGAGGTTTTTAACCCGCTCGGCCTATCAGGGCTAGGCTGCTCCTACACAGACACACAGCACTTGGTGTCCTGCTATGGTCGCTGTGTGCACCCACTTTACGGATAGCCCTTACTGTGTGTGTGTGTTGCAGTTATGCGTGCCTAGTCACCGTCTCTCTTGGGAGATAACCACCTGGGTTAGTAGGCTCCGGCCGAAATCCAAAAGTCTTTGACTTTCTTGCGGGCATTCTGGCCGAATAAAAGAAGAGGAGGACATCAAGAACCCTGATGGAAGATGGCGTCCAGAAACCCTCAGACCTTCCTGGCCATCAGGCTGAAGACCCTTTGGGAGCATTAACAGGACTTGCTCGACTTCAGGAGGACAGTCTCAAGCAAGAGCCCGCAAGCCGCTGAAGCGGCTTGAGTTCACAGGGGAGGGAATAAAAAAAAAAAAAAAGCTGTCTGCGAGTGATTTGACTCATTTTGCATCTAATCCCATGCTGTGCTTAAAAGCTGTGTGACAGCAGAGCATTTGCTTATAAGGGTTCCATGTAATAATTGATTTCAGGCAAAGGGTGACACATTTTGTGCTCATTTGCATGTAATTTCCCAGAATCCCTTGCTGCAGTGGAAGCACTGTATGCTATGTGATAATGGTTAAAAGGCAGGGTTGCAGACCTGTCTAAGATGTGAATGTGCTCACAAATGACATACATATATACAAGTGATATTCTTTATTGGCTACATGCTAACGGTGGAGGTTTTTTTTTCCTTTTTCACCCACCATATCTTAAAATGTGTGTGTGCGTGTGTCCGTGTGCATGCGTGCTAGCAATATAATTTGCTAACAACACATTCCCATTGCAATAATAAACTCAGCAATAATACTACTGAAGTGGAAGTCTTTCTCTTGCTGTAACTTTATTACCCAGGATGCAGGTGGGCATGTAAATACAGGGAGGAACAGAGCAGAATACAGTAACTCTGATCAGAGCAGACAAGGCAAGATGGATCTGACTTGACATAAGAGATAAGACAGGGACATGACAGACAGATAGAAATGACTGGACAGACACAACTAAGTGAGAATAAAGAGGACAGGAACGGGACAGGCAGACAAGATTGAAGGACGGTGGGCTGGGCTAACAAAGCAAGTGCATTATAAAAGGGCTAGACAGACAGTTTCATACCAGATTGCATCTAGGGCCAGAGGTTAGCATAAAAACAGTAGTCAAATGCTAGTCAGGTCAGAGTCCAAGAAAAAGCAGGCCAGGGTCACATTGTACTTGCAACTGTGTAAGGGGAGTGGTCATTTAGTGCTGATTAGTCACACAATGACTAAATAGGCCAGGACTAGTGGAGCTAGCCAGCTGCTGATATAGCTTATCTCTGTGGGTTGTGGGAGCTAACAGGGAATGGCATGTATAAATGTTTCCTGTTACAGTACTGGGATAAAAACAGCAATAGAAAGATGGTTAAAAGCGCTGAGTACTCACATTTTTTTAATCGTATTTGTGAAGCTCTAATATTTTATTTAAAGGATTTTGCACGATCTTGATATTTGCTCATTGTGTGATGCTTTTTTTGCCCCAGTATTGCACCTCAGAACTTTGTTGTTATCCATGCGGTCTATTCATTAAACTCGATAAGTGTAATTTGCACTGATTTGCATCTTGCATTTTATTTAAGCTCTGAACAAACTACGTGCTAATGGCTGTTTTTGACATGATCTGGTTTCAACTATGCAATTCTGTGCAGTATGTATATGAGGCAAACTCACAATTTTCATGGGCTATTAATTAAGCTACAGTGGCGAGAAAACGTTTGTGAATCCCAATGATGATTATGGAAATTCCATAGCTTTTCCATGATAACCTTCTTTAATCCAAACTAGTCTTTTCTTAAATATTCAATAGGGTTATATTAACTAATTACATGTCTTTTGAAACAAAATGATATATGAATTAGACAAACAATTAGTAATTTAGAATTAGGGTGTGTGCAAAGGTAAGTGAAACCCTGGTTTTATCAGCTAAATTAAAAGGGGTAATTAGAATCAGGTGTTTAAATAATTAGACAGATCTTCAGCAGTGAGTTTGGGGGGTCCCACCCCATATAAAGATCAGAAACTTTGTGAGTTTGGTCTTCACCATCCCGTTGAGTGGAAACATGTAATGCCACAGTCAAAATGCCTCTTTGAGGACCTCAGAAAAGCAGTTATTGATGCTCATCACTCTAGAAAGGGTTACAAAACCATTTCTAAGGATTTAGAGCTCCACCAATTCACTGGCAGACAGATGGAGAAAGTTCAAGACCACAGTCCCTCTACCCAGGAGTAGTCATCCTACCATAATCTCTCCAAGAACAAACCGGCAAATCATCCAGGAAGTCACAAAGTACCCCAGAGTAACATCGAAGGATCTGCAGGCCAATCTCAGCTTCGCTAATGTGAGTTCATGACTCAACTTTCAGAAAACGACTGAACAAGAATGGTCATGGTAAGATAGCCAGGTGGAACCCACTGCTCTCTAAAAAGAACATTGCTTCCTGTCTGAAATTTGCCAAAGAGCACATAGATGATCGACAGGACTTCTGGAACAATGTTCTCTGGACAGACGAGTTAAAAGTAGAACTTTTTGGTCTCAGTGAGAAATGTTATGTTCGGCGAAAGTCAAACTGTGTTCGAACAGAAGAACCTCATCCCAACCGTCAAGCATGATAGTGGGAGAGTAGGAGTGTGATGGTTTGGGGTTGCTTTTCTGTCTCAAGATCTGGACGACTTGCCATCATTGACACAATCATGAATTCTGCATTGTATCAGAATATTCTAGAGGAAAATGACAGGCCATCTGTTTGTGAGCTGAAGCTGAACCAAAAGTGGGTCATGCAGCAAGGAAATTATCCTAAACATACTTGCAGATCTACAAAATAATGGCTGCAGAAGAAAAAAATCCACGTTTTCAGAATGGCCTAGTCAAAGTCCGGACCTGAACCCCATCTAAATGTTGTGGCAGGATCTTAAGCCAGCTGTACAAGCATGGAAGCCCACAAGTGTCCCTGATTAATGCAGTTCTGTAAACACGAATGAGCCAAAATGCCTCAAAATCGATGAGAGTGAACAGCAGTTACAGGAAACACTTAGTTAAAGTCATTGCTGCTCAAGGGGGCGCCACCAGGTACTGAATCTACAGGGTCACATACTTTTTTACACATGGAAATTGAATGTTAAATCATTTGTGGATAAACAAATGTTGCAAAATATCATGTTTTTGTGCAATTTGTTTTATCAGGTTATCTTTATCAATTATTAGGGCTTGGATTAAGATCTAATAACATTTTAGGTTTGAAATATGTGAAGATCCTAAGAGGTTCATAAACCCTTTCTCACCACTGTACAAGTTTGCAGATCCCCCAGAAAGTCAGACAGAAATCTTGCCTCCCTCAGATGTTTCGCGCACAAGGCACTTTCTCAAAGAGCCTTTGATAAAGCGCCCTTTGCGCAAAACATGTCAGAGTGCTGGTCAGGACCTTGTCTTTATATCCTTTTAATTTAATAAATCTTTGACAAATACTCCTCGTGTGCCATGTCACATTGGTGAGGCTGTGCTCCGGTTCCTGATTTGGATCCCTTTCTGCTGTTTATCTACCTGGAGGCACGGCCTTCTGGAAACATTATCTTTCAGGTTTATATACATCCACTTCAATCCTTCCCCTCTGACACCTGTGGAGTGGAGTTATTGATTCATGGAGAGACTGTGCGGCTGGTGAGCGGTTTGCTACTCCCCGTGGGACCCCGTGTGCACGCTCCTGGCGTTTGCGAGCTCCGCCATGTCCTGTCTGAGTGATTGAGGATCGTGCATCTTTCCCTGTGGGGCGGCTGCTTGTGACCACGTGTGTGCCCACCTGATGTTTGGGAGCCCTGCTGTTTGACTATCCACACAGCCGGAGATCATATACTTACCGTGGGACCGCATGTGCCCTTGCTCGGTGCTCAGGGAGCCCACGGTGGATCCGCTTGCGCGACCATGGGCTGCGTGTCCCTTCCTGGCGGACGGCCACTTGGTGCCTGTCTTTCCCACCGGCATGGCAGGTCCCTTTGGGTCCCCTTGTGAGGAGACACGCGTCAATGCGGAGGGGAAGATCCCCTAAGCCGCCAGAGCCGCTGGTCTGTGAGTAATCCACTACACTATCATTGTGCTGAACGTGATCAGCCAGTTGTCAGTTTATGCCATTCTAGGATCATCTCTACAGAGACAGTGCTTTACAAACTTTTTATACCTACAGTGGCTTACATCTTTCAAATTACAGATATAAGATGAGACCCTATCTGGACTATACACTATAATGTTTCCAGTGACACACCTTTTTAAAAATGTTTTTGGAGTACCGGACAGATACGCTTTTGTTTAGCTCATCACTTTTCATGCACTCCCCAGCCAGGCTGCTAAAATTAACTTTTTCTCCATTTCCCACACATTATATCAGTTATGGTGGGTAAAATGTGACAAACCCCTCCACTGTACAGTGTACACCAAATAAAAATACCACTTACTGTATGAGCACATTCACATTTATTAGACAGGTCTGCAACCCTGCTTTTCACCATTGTCTCTTAGCATACAATACTTCCACTGCAGCCAGGGATTCTGGGAAATGACATGCAAATGAGCACACAGTGTCAACTTTTACTTCATGTCCATTTTAACATGGGACCCCTATAACATATGCCTGCCGCATTACACAGATTTTCAGCACAGCCATTGTATGATCATGTGCATGTCATTTCCCAGAATCCCTGGCTGCAGAGAAAGCACTGTGTGCTCAGAGATAATGGGGAAAAGCAGGGCTGCAGACCTGTTTGAGACATTGTATGTGCTACCGTGATATTTTTCTTTTCTTTACTCTATTCTCACACAGCAAACATGGCATCTCTGGAAAAGGTATATGCTTTTAAAGTATTCACTTTATCCATGACTTTTAAAGCCTGATCAATAAATGAATCACAGTACTATTTATATCATATTTTGCTTATAGCTGTAATGTTTGCTCAAATACTGTCAAGTCAGTGGAAGATTCTATGTGGTGATTGCTGATCGGCACTATCGCACATTAATAAATATCCACCGTGAGGGCCATATTTACTTAGCAGTGCTAAGTCATAAGGCATGTTTCAGCCCATTCGATGAATGAGTCAGAACTTGACATGGCATTTAGGATCATATTTACTAAGCAGTGCTTTCATATGAAAGGAAAGGAAGCTAGAGGAAATGGATACTGATGCACACAAAGCCATGCACTATTCTCTATTATGCAGGTCCGTCCATTTATAAAACCATACAGTATACATGGCAAAAACACCTATGGATTTAATTTCACTCATTTGTCAAATATAACGTAGTGCTTATAATTACTGAATAATGACACAATTGCAGATCCATTGTTCTCTGTTATTGTTCTATCTTTTATTATTATTATTTATTTTATTATTATTATGATTATTAATCTCGTTATGTTGAATATAAATGATTAATAATGTTGCCTGCAGCACATGAACAGTTTTGTTTAACTCCATGAAATCACACACACGTTATATTTGATTACAATCCCAAACTTTTAGGGCTAAATGATGTGACGGAGAACATTTCCCTCTGCTTGTGTTTATGCAGGATACACAATACATTTGTTGCCCAGATTGAAACCTGTGACCACTGTAAAGCGCATTCCTGGTGGCACATTTATTATTATTTTTTTTAAATATATGCCACATTTGAGTACCTTTAATGAAAAATAATGACCTTAGCGGCCTATCGATGATCAGTGAGTTTCCTGCTCCCTGAGTTCACCTAATGGCCACCTTTGAATAAATCCTGCAGCGAGTGGAAGGCAACAAGTGCAATGTAATATTACTAAGAGTAACATTGTCTATTGTTACAGCTTTCAACTCAACCACAGTCTTGTGCTGGAAACACTGCAACACTTTCCTGTTTCTGATCATTTGTTGCCAAAGCTCTCGAACAACTGGGTTTAAAAAAAGGGTTTTCCAGAGCCTGCGATAGCAATCAAGGGATGTACATTAAAAATCATTAAAATGGCATTGAGTTGACTTTTTTTTTAATGCAGTATTATCTAATACTACATAACTGGCTAATTTAAATAATAAAAACCACATGTAGGATTTTGAATGTGTTGCTGCTTGAATACTGCTTCACACATTGTCAGTAACTTTCATAAGTGCACTGGAAGCCTAGTGCAACAGACACATCCACTCAAATGCTGTGTGTTTATTAGATTGTCAGTTATATTTAGAAAAACATGTATTGGAATTAATGTGTTTTCAAATGCATTTTACATCATACATATTGTTTGTTAAAATGGCAATAAATGTTTGATAGAAAGGATACTTGTATTTGGGTTACCACAGTTTATAAAAATAAAAACTTTCTTGGCCTCTCAATTCCTTCTTTGGGCTAAATGTATCATGTATTGATAAATGTATGATTTCAACTTTACATTAGCTACTTTTTGCCATTCTTATATTGAAAAACATAATACCCCATCCATCCTACATCACACATATGCACATATATGCACAGCAAATACCTGCAATGCGATGCTTTACAAGGTATTAATACACTTGTAGTGCTCTGTAAGGGCGAGAAGTCCCAACGTGCTCTATCACAAATTGTAAACGTATTTTAAGAGAATAGAAAATGAACTATAAATGAATATGTAGTGGGGAAGATATCTACCTTCTAAACTATATTTCTTTAATTTATTAAGATCCCGTGGAACTTTTTCCTGATGTTGACAAATATTAACTCTATTAAAATGTTATTTACGGAAAATCATAAAATCCTGTTAATCCTAACTTCCAATGTTGGAACTGTTCTCTGGTTGCAGACTGGATTGTGCCATTGATACATTTAAATCGATAATCTTTGTTGTTTATTTACCATCAAAGCAACCAGAGTTTTATCATAGAATATCAAACCCTGCATCTTCATTTACAAGGGGACATCAGATAAGTGCATTGCTTAGTTGTGGATCATTTTTCATATAGATACATGGGCTCACTTGTTTTCCTTGCAGCCTAATCTTTGACTATTGTTCATGTTAATGTGAACCCTAACCATCCATATTTAAGGCTTTTAGAGACTATCATGCTTCAATTGACTGTAGAAGCCACTCAACCTTTTCTTCATTGTGGCATAAGTGTCCACTCATGTTCACTGTGTATGAATTACATTATCTCATATATACACAGTAAGATATATTAATCTTGTAGGAAAAAACACACAATGGCATTTTATTTACCACTAATTCAAAAATGTACTATTCATTATTTAAATCAGTGTTTTAGACTCACTCATATGTATAGCCTGCGATAGATGAAGAAAATATGTTTTAGCATTTGAGTCTGATTGACAACTGAAATTATGGATTATTTCCATAGACGATGTAAAGATATGGAAGGCAACAAATATGTATAGTTGAAAAGTATTTATTTACAGTTCATCTTTGAGTACATTTAATTTCTAACTTCCAGTTAGTGGCTGTGCATTAATAAAGTAAACAATACCCTTAACATTGTTATGAGTTAATTGTCAGCCCCATCAATATGCTATGCTTGTACACTTTTTTCAAGTTGTACTACAATGTTAACACGTTTGAGCCACAAAACAGTGCGTACAAAAATATAGTTTCTTGAAAAAATTCAAATATTAATAGGCAATAATATACAGCTATGCTAAAACTGGTTTGGGACCTTCTTTGTCATTGATAAGGCAACCTATATATACATGCAGACATGGCAAAAATTGTCTACATCACACAAGGCACCAAGAACACTGTTCCACACAAATGCATGCTTTCTAACATCATATAGAATCTATATACATTCTTAAATAAATTAACCTCTCTGGCTCTCTTATAATACATACAGAATCACACATTGTACTTTTGCATCTATTGCAAGGCTGTGAGCTCTGAGAACAGTGCAGATCAACCATACATACAATCTAAAATGTATTTTTAAATATACACTGAGAAAATAGTGGTCTAAAGATTTGTAAAGATTCTGAGCAACTCAACAGTACATGTATATTGTACATTTAGATTGCACTTGTGTTAGTCACACTGTATCGGTTAAAAGCATTATTAATTAGAAAAAGTTTACATGTAAATCGAAAGTAGGTTTTAAAACCCAAGAGTACCTCTTCATATCACACCGCCTGCCAAAAGCAGTCATGAAGCTATAAAGTGCACAATTTCTATGGCTACTACAGGTGTCCCAAAAAAACACCTTTCAAAGTTCCTGTGCCCCTCTTTTCCTGAATACATTCCCAGGAAGTTAAAAAAAAAACACACCAAAACACAGGAAATTATATACTGTTAGTGACCAATAAAAAGCAAAACTGGTAGAAAAGCAAACGTCTCTTAGAGTTACATTGAATCATATAACAGTTTATAACTCACCATTCCTTTTCTCTTTAATATAGTTTTTATAAAATAGGTTAGGGAGGGGGAGTGCAGTGCCATGTTGTTTTCCACAACTTCTACAATCTTTCTTTTTCATTCACAAGTCTCCCTTCTTTCATCTATGTGTAATGGTTATGACTGGTTCCTTGAGTAGAAGTAGCATTAAGCTGTAGTGATAGTTTTTTGTGGTTGCTATAGGAGATTTGTCTAACCAGAGGTGCACCCTTCAAAACAGCAGGTGTCTAGCTGACTTTAGGGTCAACAACCTAAACATATCATGGGTGCAAATGAATTCACATAATAAAATGTGTAGATGTCCTGTGTGTAGTCATTTCGGCATCACTATGCTGATAGCTTTCCCTTGCAAACGGGGGTCTCTATGCCATTGCAATACATTTTGGACCCCGGTTTGTCACTGAGAGCCACATAGCGCACTTTTCTTTAACCCATTTGCTACCAGAAAGTCCAGCAACATGTGCTGCTTGTCTCTTTGGCAGCACATGAGTTAATTGCTTTACACCCCCTCTTCCCCTTCCCCTCCCCAAATTCTTATAAAGTAGTGGGGGGGGGGGGGGTGGCATCCTAATGTCTACAATATAGATATATCGATAGAAAGATAGCAGTTGTGCCTATGCCACCTGTTGTGAAATCTCCACAATAACACTCACTTAATGGCAGTGAAACCCCCTCTGGTGCAGGGTACACGCTGCGCTTAGTGTCACGCTGTCCTTGCAGGGCACATCCCGACCTGGCCATGGTTGGAGCTTGCAGAGCAGATGCTCACCGCAAGTCCCGGGCTGGCGGGGCGCTCTTGCCCAGCGCTGCCACTGGGGGCCGCTGCCGAGCTCCTCCTCTCCCGCTGCCGGAGGTGGATCTTGGTGTGCCGCTTGCGCTCGTCGCTCCGGGCGAACTTCCTGCCGCAGTAGTCGCACGCGAAGGGTTTCTCCCCGGTGTGGGTGCGGATGTGGGTGGTCAGGTGGTCGCTGCGGCTGAAGTTCCTCATGCAGATGCGGCACTGGAAAGGCTTGTGCCCGGTGTGGATGCGGATGTGCCGGGTCAGCTCGTCCGAGCGGGAGAAGCGGCGGTCGCAGCCCTCCGCGGGGCAGGGGTAGGGTCTTTCGTGGACAGGGGTCTTGCTGGGGCGGTTGGGGTATTTTCTGGGTCTGAGAATGGGCCGGAGAGGCAGGTTCTGCGGGCTGTAGGCGCTGGGCAGCCTTGACCCCTCAGCGTTGCTGCCCCCCAAGGTGAAGTTGCGGATGGTGGAGAGTGGGGTGAGAGGTGGGGGCGCCCTCATAGAGTCCAGGGGGCAGGGGAAAGGCTTGCGGTCAGGCATAGAGTGCAGCTCCCTCTGGCACTGGGGCTGAAAGAGAGCTGGGTAGTCCGGCATCATAGAGAAGATGCCACTGTCCGAGGCTGCCTTGGGGGAGGGGTAGGGAGGAGGGTAGGACAGAGATGCCCCGGTGGATGTGCTGAGGAAAGCTGAGGGGTCCTGATATATTTCCCCGCAGCTGGAGTAAGGGGGTGGTGGGGAGTACATGTGGTCCATCTCGCTCTGGTTGTGAGACATGCTGCAGCTCAAGTTGTTGGGCAGAGGGTTGGGTGAGACCGAGGAGGCGTTGGAAGAAGTTGTGGATGAAGAGGAAGGTGGTGTCACTCCCAGAATCCCAGCACTGACAATATTAAAGAAGCCCTCTGGATTCCAGCTGGCCCCTGGGTACTGGGGGTCAATGGAGAATTTGCCCATATAGGTAAAAGTCTGGTTGCGGGGGGCAGAGGTATAGCTTGTGGAGTAAGGCAGATCCAAGGATCTCTTGTCACTGTGCATATCAATATTGATCATTCCATCTTTAAAGGAAGAAAAAGAGACTGTGATCAATATCTTCTCTCTGGCAAGACGTGCAACAAAATAACGTAGCTGTATAATCCTAGCATTGTGTACTTTATTATTGTTTAAATAATAAATCATTGTGCAATACAGTGTGTGGTGTAAGTCATCTTGATTCCCTGTTGCTTGTGCAGAAAATTATCAGGATGCTGTTTGGTACACGAATGTATTGGACCAGTTTTGATGGTCTATATCAAGATTTGAATAACTAAGCATACAGTTGGCTTTTCATAAGCATGCAATCGGGATATTAAACTTCCTAAACTTCTTTCCTGTGTGGAAAATCTGTGCACCATGCAGATCACCCAGTAATTACATGCAGATCACCCAGTAATTACATGCAGATCACCTAGAAATTACATGCAACACCCCTGACTGTTTCCGATTAACCCAACGGATTGCTGCATGTCACCCCTTCTGTATACACCCCTCTAACCGTTAATGGATGAAAAGCTTTAAAAGGTAATTATCATCTAACAAGAGACATGCAGCGCTTATCCTGTCACACGGATACATCTTACATTATCCACTGAGCATCCCATTATCAGCGAGTAGCTGCCATAGGAACCCACTCATCCCCATTAACACCAATACAAGTACAATCAGTTTGGGATGCTTACCTCCTGTCACACTGCTCATCTGCTCAAAGGGTCCTCCCAAATCAACATTAGGGAAGATGGTAACCGATGCTGGCAAAGTCGTGGCGATCTCATCCACCGGGTAGATACTTTCTGGTATCTGGTGCATAAAACCACCAAGAGTCATTGGGATTTTATCTACGGTTCTGGCAGTCATCATCATTTCACCAAGTGACAAGCAACCCAGAGACCCCCAAACCCCCTCAAACCTCGCGTGCCACTATAAGCAACTGCGGTGTATTGTTCCCTGTAATCTCCTCCAGTGTAAAAAATAATAAAATAAAACCGAGATAAAAGAAATAATAATAATAATAGTAATAATACACATGGGAGACTGTCATTGATTGCGGGTGGTGTGTGGGAATCACCAGGAGGCTGTGGTGGTGGTGGCGGTGGTGGTGGTGTTGTTATAGCCGGTCAGTGTCCCTGGCAGAGCTGCTAATCACTTGCTGTCCTCAGTCAATGGAAAGTGTTGCAGTAAGTATTTATTCGGGAGCTTTGAATGCCAGTGACGTCACTGACCAAATAAGGACTGAGGAACAGGGAAGGGCGCCCCGCCCCCCCCGAGACGTCACAGAATTTGCAAGAGGCTAATATGAATGGAGGTGGCGAGGTGGGCGGGGCCCGTGTGCGTCCTAATGAAATGAATGGGGGTTCTGCGCGGTGTGCAGAGCAGCAGCAAAAGCCTGAATAGCAGCAGCAATATCAGCAACAGTAATAGCAATAGCAGCAACAGTAATAGCAGCAGCAATATCAGCAACAGTAATAGCAGCAACAGTAATATCAGCAGCAATATCAGCAACAGTAATAATAGCAGCAGCAGCAGCAGCAGGGGATACCCGGCAGCACCTCCCTAATAAGCAGAATAAATACAATGCATTTGCAATCAGAAAGAGATGGGATATATTAGATATATGTGTGTGTTAATAATAGGGATATATCAGATATATGTGTGTTAATAATAGGGATATATCAGATATATGTGTGTGTGTGTTAATAATAGGGATATATCAGATATATGTGTGTTAATACATAGGGATATATCAGATATATGTGTGTTAATACATAGGGATATATCAGATATATGTGTGTGTTAATAATAGGGATATATCAGATATATGTGTGTTAATAATATGGATATATCAGATATATGTGTGTGTTAATACATAGGGGATTCTGATCTCAGCACATGCACAGTATTCTCTGCCAGGGATTCCGGTCTCTCCTAAAAAGGCAAAGATCCGGAATAGGGAGTTCCTCCTCCTCCCCTCCCACCTCCTCCATATATAGGAGATCTTCCGGAAAATTACCCTTCGGAAACCACGAGCAGATCCGAAGATGTACACTAAAACCTACTCATTTTCCTTGGCAGCTTAGTGTAACCGCAAGTAAGGAAGGAGAATAAAATAGCTCACGCGGAATCTGAGGGTTTCTTTTCTGAATTGCTGGTGGAAAGTAGCCCTGTAAGAGTGGATGTGAGAGTCGTGTTGGAAAGTGCCAGGGTAATAATGTGTGCAAGTGGAACATTTCCAGCCACAAACTCAGAAACTATGAATGGGGGTTTATACTGTGTCTTGCTGTAAAGAGCAATTCTGCTATTCTGAATTCTGTTATGAAGTCTGACACACCTAAATTAAGCGTCATAAGAATATTACAGACAATATAAATGCACAGTATATATATATACACACACACACACACACACACACACACTGTACATTTATATTTTCTGCAATACTCTTTTGACGCTTAATTTGTATATATGAATGTGTATATATAAATAATTTTCGGTTTGGGTTTGGTCACGTACGTACTATTATCCATATACATCCGTAAGTGTATGTGTGTATATTAGATAGATAGATAGATAGATAGATAGATAGATAGATAGATAGATAGATAGATAGATAGATAGATAGATAGATAGATAGATAGATAGATAGAGTTATATACTCTCATAAGTAATCTAAAATGTTGTAGACATATTCTCTTTATTTAACAAGTGAAGTAAGTAAGGCACATTTAATTGCAGCTGGGTGGTTATAAAATGTGTTCACACAATTGCACATGCTCTTACATTATTCATTCAATCGAATTTAAAAACGATGTGTTTGTTAATGTACACATAATACACATTCTCTTCAAAATGTGATAAGGTAGAATGAAAATATATATTTTGAGGCTTCTGACATTGCACACATTTCACATATGTATATATATTTATATTTATATTTATATATATATATATATATATATATATATATATATATATATATATATATATATATATATATATATATAACTGTAACTGTAACTGTAATGCAACCTGTAATATGTAAGGATGTGTATACTGTGTATATATAAACTCTGTGTTCGTGTTACACAAACACATACCAGGAGCACGATTGCGTATTTCCTCAGTCGCAAGAATATTCCATGTTTAGAATATACTATAGCAAAGCTATTTTTTTAAACTATATTACATACACTAGATTCTAACACTTGTGTCCCCCCCCCCCCCCTCCCTCACCACCCCAAAAAAAATCAAATGTAACTTTGAATTCGGGGCTACAATTAATACACATTTTCATCTGTTAAAATGTTTACATCTTCTTGTTAACTAACTTTGAATGAGAATAATTTATCAGTCTTCTCAAATCAAAGTTTTTTCAACCAAAGCGCCACCTCGTGGATTGAACTGATACTGACAACATTAATCTTCGAGGAGGGAAATTATATTAAGATCACTTTTATATTTATCTATTCGTTTCTAAGATAAATCAACAAAATAGATTGAGTGGGATATTTCTCCCTTTCGAAGATTCGTTTTTTAGATGGCAGATTATAATGTATTTACATTTCGTTCTTCTTCGCTTGCATATGTCACAAACAATATCATTGTCAATATTCAATAGATTTACAGAGAGAAAAGCGAGTTTAGCAAAGTTTTCTGCTATGGAAGCTCCCGAATTAATAAACATGCTGGTAACATTAAAGAGATCATCTTACCAATGGATGCCTACTTGGCAAAGCCTGCCAAGCACTGCAGATCAGCAGCTCCTTGGGAAAGACCCCGCAGGCAATGGACCCCGAGTTGGAATCTGCTTCACTGAGTGGGATGTGTAGGGGGGTGGGAGACTGGTGCCCAATCTTAAGAAAAAAATATTATGCAAATGTCATACTAACACAACACTGAGCTCAGGTTACGCTAGGGATCAGTGAGAAAAAAAGGCATTGTTGATCATCAACTCTTATTGTATCAGCATTGGTACATTCAGTATAATCATTAAAATAATGTAATAATACACAGTATTATATACATTTATATATATATATATATACACATACATATATATATATATATATATATATATATATATATATATATATATATATATATATATATATATATATATTTTTTATATATATATATATATTTATATATATACACACACCTTTTTTACATATAGATATTTTATGAACATGCAGAATACGTGTGCACACATAAGCATTTATATAAAATAATCTGCTATGTGAAAAACGAATAAACCTACAAAAATGTATAGTGATTAAGGCGTTTTTATTTTTAAATGAGAAAACGTAATCGAAAAACAACAAACAAATGTAAGACGGGAAGGGATTTCTGCTGCAGACTCTATTCCTCCGTTATATCTCCTCTATTTCCTCACTTACACAGAATTACGTTTATTAGGCTAAGAATATATAGCAGCAAATGAAAGCAATAATTTACATTCATGTTCAGTCTCAAAATACACACATCTGTTTTTGAGGAATCGGGGGCGGTTTGGTCCCTAAAATTGAAGTCTAAATATAGATGTGCTGTTATATGAAGGGTTTTAACTGCACAAAAACATTATTACTGAGAACCCGACATAAGATAGACGGGAGGATCTCATCTTCACAATTTAGACTTTTGTTAATTTTAAGATGATATATTTCATTTGGAGGGATACAAATAGTCTACAGGAAAATCTAATACATATGACTTTTGCTTATTAGAGAACAATTACTTTGTTAACGAGATTTAATGTAGGTTAATATAGTTAATTAGGGGATAATTAAACTTTGTATTTTCATAGCATTTCTTTGGGCACCATATCCTCAACAAATCACTTGCAGATTATATAACACATATATATATATATATATATATATATACAGTATAGATATATAGATATTTACATGTTCATTGCTATGATGCAAATTTTGGCTTTCGTTAAATGATGGCTATTATTTTGTTTGGAAGTATATATATATTTATATATTTTTTATTTTTTCCTTCGACTAGAACAGTTGATGTAAATTGGATTAATCATCTCTACGAAGCACGTGTGTTACTATAGATGTGGGAAAGTGGGACATGTTGGTGCTTTTTAAACCTCCCGCTTGTAGCTTCATTGAAAGTTAAAGTAAGTTTCCCGTGCTTTGTGTGCACTGATTGGATGCAGTGGATACTGTGCTTCTTTGCAATGCCTACACATGCACAATATATAATAATCATTGTCTTACTGAATAATTACACCAAAATCAGACAGAAAAAAATATACTCAACCCTATCTAAAAAATACTCAGCACTAAAAACATTTATAACAATACGTTTCCCTCTTATAATATCAAATGTATTTGCTTGTGTATTTTACCTGAATGTGTAATGTAGTTTACAAGGATGCCAGAATGATCTTTTCTTTGGATACAGTATTTTGTAATTTTTTTATATATATATTTATACATGATTTATAAACCTGGTAGTTTATATTGATAACGACTTGAATAATAATTGATAAATGTGCTTCCTATTAACCGATCAGTTACACCCACAACGAAGACAGTTTGATTTATATATATACGTTTAAAACACACACACACACACACACACACACACACACACACACACACACACACACACACACACACACACACACACACACACACACACACACACACACACATTTTTTAATTGTTATTTATAGTTTTGAATTCTGGTTTGCCACAATATGTTTGTGTGTGTGTGTGTGTGTATATATATATATATATAGAGAGAGAGAGAGAGAGAGAGAGAGAGAGAGAGAGAGAGAGAGAGAGAGAGAGAGAGAGAGAGAGAGAGAGAGAGAGAGAGAGAGAGAGAGAGAGAGAGAGAGAGAGAGAGACTTCATTTAGTAATCAGATCCATCAATACACTTTGTGTTACTGCGCCCTCATTTCATTTAGAATCATATAACCTTTGCAACATAAATACCAGTTTCCATTATATGATAAATGATAAAATCCTACCTTTCTTGGAGTTTATTCTGTCTTCTCAGAAGTATTGCTTTGCATATTCCCAAATGAAATGAATATGTTGTGCTCTTCCAAGTCCAAACATATCCTGCTACTGCAAATACATCATTTCTTGCATGTAAAAATAACACAGTGACATCCAAAGCTTTTTGGTATTTTGGTTTGTATAATAGTGACTTTATTACGTGTAGCTTTCCCTCTTGGAATAATTGTGTTTGGCAGAGTTCCAGATTCTCCCAGTAGCGCTATAATAATACCTGTGTGTCTGAAGGTGGTGCTATTGAGGTTCCTCCAGTATCATTGGTTCCTGCTGGAAGCTATCTGTGAGTACTGCCTATGTTGCTTGTTGCGTGCGTCAGGCGCTATTCTATTGGTTTGTGCAAAAATATTGTGTTGAAACTTTTTACATACTCCACTGTGAACTCCACTATAAAACAGTAATGCAATAAAGCTTATTTGTATGGCAAATAAAACGTCAAGCAAACCATGCTGTTTCTACTTAATAATACAACTAAAAATGATAATTATAATTTTACATCTGTGTTGAATTTCATTTTTATTTGACAAACTGAAAAATTGTTTCATTTTACTACTTTTGTATTCTTGTGTATAATGGCAGATTCGTTCAGGAAAAATATAATATTAAGAAAAAATAAATAATCATTGTTACTCTGAAGCAAAATATTTTTTTTCTTAAATATATATACATATTCTGTAACACGATAATACCCACACTGGCCATAATGTAACACTTAGATACAAGTACTGAAGGTGGAGTTTCTTAAATATTGCTAAGAATCATGATAAGGTTCACAAAGACTGATTTTGAAGTTTGCAAAATGTAAATAAATGACTTATATTTACCAGAATATTTAGGGATAATGAGATAACACGCTTATTCACTTTGCGTGTTTGTGATTCTGACGTTGCACATATTCTTCAGACTCTGACAGCAAAGTTACAATATTAGGCAGCCACTGTTTGTGTGATAAACAACAATACAAGGAGGGACAGAGTTTTAGTATCCACATAACTGAAACTGGGCATCTTTCAAGAATCCCCTGGATTTATACAGTACATCTTTACATTATGGTATGCATGTTACTAATTGTGCATGTACAGCACCCACCCAAAACATTGTCCCTGCACTCCTGAAAAGAGATGTGCACATTTTTCCCAAAACTTTGCAAACCAGATGAAATGGGCATTTTATTCATGAAAATGTTCACGTACATTTTGAAGCTTTGCCTAAGATAATTGCCAAGCATTAAAATCAATTTGCAAGGTCACCTGGCCCTTTACTGCCATTTAGCAGAAGTTTTGCTCTTTTTTTTACCTCAATATAAACTTTAGGAAAACTGTGGCGAAAACGCAAGTTGGAAGAAAAATTCACAAACATTTTTGCAAAGCCCTTTCCTCCCCCACAAAAAAAAATCTTTATTTCAGGAAAATGATGATACAGATAGGTAAGTACATTTGATTCATACATTTCATACAAGGTGATTACAAAGGTGTATGCGTTCATAAAGGTGATCAAACATACATTAGCAATACAATTACATCACACTTGAGCAGTAATGTTTGGTAATTGAAGCTGGGAGTTAAGCTGTGGGCTTTTTGTTTGTCCTCGCTCTTTCTTTTTACATGTACAACTTTCTGGATACATCCTCTTTTGTATAAAACACATTTACAACTTAAAATCAACAATAAACATATTTAAACTAAAACTAGTTTTGGGGTTTCTAGGTTATTTACTTATCTAAAAAAACATGTGCGGGAACACTGTCTGGCCTCCTATGGAGCCTTGTCTTCTAGTTTCCAAGTTGAATTAATGAGAATCATCTCAGTATCTTTATTCAATTGCTTTGGTAATAGATTAATAAACCACTGCCATTTTGATAGGAAATGTTCTGGATTTTTCACCTTGTTAAGATTCGCCTCTATCTTGTCCATAGACAACAGCTTAAATCGTAATCAGTTTAATTTCTATTCTATTCTTTTTGGAATTCCATATAAACTGCAGCATTGCTTTGCATAGTTAATTTATATCAGTGTTCCAACAGCAGTAGTGTTAGTGTTTGCAAAAGATGTTATTTTAATCACACTTCACCTGCCAAAGAGATAGAGGGGCAGGGTTGCCCATGATCTCAATTCCTCCATGATTTTTTTTATTATTGGGTTAAAGTTATTCTTGTATAGTTTAGAGAGATATGCTTCAAGCATTATCCTCAAATATCTGATAGGAGAGAAACATAAGGATATCGTCTGCAAACATTTCTAGCTTCAGTTCTACTGGGTCTATCCTAATCCCCTTGAAATCCTTTATTTGTTTCAAATATTTGGCCAGGGGTTCTATTGCCATGTTAAACAACAGAGGGGACAGAGGGCTTGAAGAGGGAAATCCGGTGCAACTGCAAACAGCCAAATGACGTCAGATCCACAGTTGAACACAGTAGCTTTATTGGTATGGACACACACAGGTAAAACAGCAGGCTGCAGCACAGCCTCCTCCTCTACGCGTTTCACGCACTGCTGGCGCTTCATCTAGGAGTGAGGAGAGTGACTGCAAGTCCAACATTTAAAGTACAAACCCCGCGAAAAGGGACTTAATTAAAACTAATTCAGCTGTGGACCCCCAGAGAAAACAAGTCTGTCTCAGTGATCACATAATTACCATATATTGACCACATGTAGCTAGACAAAACAAATGTTATTCTATTTTTACATATGTTACATTCAAAGAACATATTTTGGAAATCTCTGGATGGTACTCATTGCTGAAAAAACATATAAAAAGTTAATAAACGTTGCAACATAGAATGGTCCCGTGAAACATAGTCTTTGATTAATTGTACTCTTAAAATTGTATGGTACTCTATTGCACAAGACTTCTAATGAATCCCGAAACCCTGGGAAAGGGGAAGGGAAAAGGAGAGAGGGTGGAGGAGAGGGGGGGGGGGGGGAAAGGGGAGGAAGGGGAAACGGGAAGTGAGGGGGGGGAGGGAAAGGGAGGTGAGGGGGCCAGGGAGAGCAGAAAAACTCATATCATAATAAACTGCATATTGTACATGGATACACAGTATGTAAATAAACTTAGATATATGCAATCATAGAAAACATCTTAAATCCCAATCAACATTCAGTCCATTGGGCTGCAGCGTATTGAGAGTAAAGATCCAGTGTGCTTCTCTTTGGTGGAGGATTTTAATCCTATCTCCACCCCGTATAGGTAAAGCAATTTGTTCTATTGCCACACACTGAAATGGTCCCATGATGCTCCTTATGCCTCACCTTCAGCCCATTCACACTTTTCAAGTGTGTTCATCATTCGGTGCAAGCCAGAGCGCATGACAGACATTCACTCCGGGACAGAGGGCAACCTTACCTCGTTCCTCAGAATGGTGAGAATAGTTCTGATAAGAGCACCCCACTGCTATTATTTTGGCCATGGGACTAGCCTTCATTGCTTTTAGTATTTCATTAAAATTACTGTGAAATCCAAATTTGTCTAAGGTGAATAATACATGTTCCCAATGTATGTTATCAAATGCTTTTTTGGCGCCAATAGCTACTAATGCTGTGTACTTGATTGAACTTATGATTTTTTTATCCAGTTTATTGCAGTTATAACTTTTCTGATTTTAATACAGCCCGATTGATCTGAATGTTTTAGAGATGGTACAATTATTGCCAGTCGGTCTGACATAATTTTAGCCAATAGCTTGATGACTTGGTTAATTAATGATATTGGTCAATATGATTCTGGTTTGATCAAGTCCATACTTTGCTTATGTATAAATTTAATATGTGATAGCTTACTTGTCCTCATAAAGCTTGTGTTCCCTAGAGCTTTTGTAATTAAACGTTGAAGAAGTGTTGTTAGTTAATTTTGAAATAACTTGTACCATATGTTTTTGAAGAATTTGTCCCTGGCTGATTTATCTTTGTCACTTTTTGTGTGTAGTTCCCTGCAGTAATCCTTGAATATCTTCTTGATTTTATCTGGGTCTGTAGTTATCTCTTTGTTGTTATCCAATTTTCGAGAAACAGGGTTAGAGTTTTTAAAGTTTCTCATTAGATTTCCCAGTAATCTATCTGTTTTACTTCAACATCTGAAAAATGGGCCTTCTTTTATACATTTTTTGCTAATTTCTTCATTTTCTAACCATATTTTGCATGCTATTTTTTATGCAATATGTTTCCTTATATTCTATGGACGGTTCCAATTTGATATTTTTTATATGCATAGCTGAGTTCTCCACTGCCCATGCTATTCCTTATTACTCTGTTTTTTAATCTGTTTACATAATGTGTCCCCTCATTACCACCTAAGAAGTTTCCCAGAATAATATTGGGTTTCATCTATGTATTTCATTTGTGTAAATACAGTGAATAATTGTGAAATGATATTAAAGTCCAAATATACAGACTATTGTTCCAAATCCTGAGTGGTCATCTGGTGATAGATGGTATCAAAATCACAGTTCACAGAGCAAAGAGTAAACAGTCCTCCTCACGATATATTCAACCTGCAGATGTATGACATAAAGCAGAGAAACAGGACATTGCGCAGTATATCTAGTTGCCAAATGTGCCCTTATGATCAAAGCTCAATGAGATGCCTACTTACTAGAAGTAGATAGGATGCATGCAGGGGAGAGAATCTGTACTTGGAGCCTTCTGGGTCCCGGTCGCCTTTGGTGTAACACGAACCCCTCGTGGTATCCTCCGCTTCCGTGGACGTCAGGCAGGTCTCCCTTTCAGGAATGTAGTTTCCTGGATCAGCTTCAGGATTCCTTCAGCCTCTTATTTCCTCCAGTGGGGACAAAAGAGGGCAAAGGATTGCGCAGTAATAAAAAACTTTAATGACGCCTACCTAAAACAAATAAAATACTCACAAAAGACGGTGAGTGTAAAAACAAAGAAGTGGCCGACCCAGCACAACCCAAACGCCGCACTCAGTCTTTGAATGTCCTCCTCGGTGCCGCGTGTACCTCGCGGGATTTCGGCGCGGTTTGGATGACGTCACTGTCTCCTCTTCAATGACTAGCAGCTTGAGTGTGTGGGGCAGTACCTCTTAGGCTCCCCCCTACGCGTTTCGTGACGGGGAACGTCATTTCGTCAGGGGATTGTGGAGCCTCATCAATCCCGTGTGCAACATATAGCCCCAGTTTAACCCCTCGTATACAGGAGCCACTTTGGGCCAAAAATGACAGGGTGATTCCACTTGCTGATAATTACCATCAGATGGGTATGAGCTTAACCACCTCTGAAGTGACTCCCTGACTCAATTAGGATTCATGGGATCACTTGATGCAAATACAGTAAAAATGTATAAAAACACGTATAAAGACATATAAAATTACATTGGATGAGAAAATAAATGATTAGTTCCAGTGCATCAAAGGAATGATGCTAAATCAAAATCGATGTTTAACCCTTTAGGGGAGAGGGTCTTGAGAGTATAGATCCAGAAGGTTTCTTGCTGTGAAACCCTCTGTAATCTATCACCCCCTCTGATACCCACCTTGGGGCAATCTATGCCGATACATGTGAGCCTCTCTGGTGATTGATTATGGTGCAATTTAAAATGGTTGGAAACACTGTGTGTTTCCAAGCCATTTTTAATATTGTACACATGTTCGGCAAATCTTCGTTTCAGTGGTCTCCCCGTCCTGCCCACATATTGTAATTTACAGGGACATTCTAAAAGGTAAACACAGAAATTAGATTTGCAATTAATAAATGAACGGATTTCAAAACTTTTACCGGTTACATTGGATTTTAATTCTTTACATTTTGATCCATAACTACAACCAATGCACTTCTTACAGGGGAAATAACCTTTAAGTTCTTTTAACCACATTGTTTGTCCCAATCCTTGATGTTTCTTAGGGCAACTAGGGGCCAGCTGGGATTTTAAGTTTTGAGCTTTTTTATACACAATTTGCGGTTTGTCAGGTAATATGGATTGTAGAATAGGATCTCTTTGTAGGATCCCCATGTGTTTATTAAACACTTTGGATATCTCCCTAGACATACCGTTAAATTGTGTGATGAAAGGGAGAAATACTTTATTTGCATTGGCAGCTACTTTTTTAACCGGATGGATCAAGGAAGCCCTTTCTATGTTGTTATCTTGCTCAATAGCATTTTTAACAACTTTCCCATTGTATTTCCTATCTTTAAACTTATTGCCCATGTCCTCAATTTGTTCCTTATACACTTCCAATTGTGAACAGTTTCTTTTTACCCTAAGTGCTTGTCCTTTTGGGTATTTTTTAACCAATGGGGATGTGGTGGCTGGATGCCAAGACATAGGAGTTGGCAATCACCTCTTTGTAATAAGTTTTTGTATGTATCTCATTATTAGCAGTGTAGAGAGTTAAATCCAGGAAGTTTATAGACTGTGGACTAGTACTAAACGTAAATTGTATATTATAGTCGTTTGTATTGAGATGTTCTTTGAAGGCCTCTAAATCTTCTTTAGTGCCCTTCCAGATGCATAGCACATCATCGATGTAGCGTTTCCAGAGTACCAGGTTTGCACCATATGGGTTGTGGTTTAGGATGTAATTTTCTTCCCACATGCCCATAAAAATGTTAGCATAACTTGGTGCAAACCTGGTACCCATCGCGGTGCCACACGTCTGGAGGTAATAGCAGCTGTCATGAGAGAAATAATTGTGGGTGAGTATATACCTGATGGCCTCTATAATGAATATTTTAACTGAAGATTCCATGTTGGTATCTTTATTCAAAACCCACTCTATGGCCTTCAGACCCATTTCATGGTCTATAATAGTGTAAAGGGACACCACGTCGCATGTGACCCAAATCTGATCTTCTTCCCATGTTAGATCTTCAATGGTTCGTAACACATGCGACGTGTCCTTGAGATGTGATGGTATTTCTACCACATACTTCTGTAATAGATGATCCCCAAATTGAGATAGGTTGGATGTTAGGGACCCTACCCCTGAGATGATAGGTCTACCTGGGGGTTTCAAGGGATTTTTGTGGATCTTCGGGATAAAATAGAAGAGTGGTATTTTAGGTTGTTCTATCAATAAGAACTCCAACTCTTTTTTACTGATAATACCCGTATCATACCCTTTTGCCAGCCATTCTGATAACTGAATACCATATTCCTTTGTGGGGTTACTTTTAAGTGTTTTATAAGTGTTTTATAGGTTTCCCTATCACTTTTGATTTAGCATCATTCCTTTGATGCACTGGAACTAATCATTTATTTTCTCATCCAATGTAATTTTATATGTCTTTATACATGTTTTTATACATTTTTACTGTATTTGCATCAAGTGATCCCATGAATCCTAATTGAGTCAGGGAGTCGCTTCAGAGGTGATTAAGCTCATACCCATCTGATGGTAATTATCAGCAAGTGGAATCACCCTGTCATTTTTGGCCCAAAGTGGCTCCTGTATACGAGGGGTTAAACTGGGGCTATATATTGCACACGGGATTGATGAGGCTCCACAATCCCCTGACGAAGTGACGTTCCCCGTCACGAAACGCGTAGAGAGGAGCCTAAGAGGTACTGCCCCACACACTCAAGCTGCTAGTCATTGAAGAGGAGACGGTGACGTCATCCAAACCGCGCCGGAATCCCGCGAGGTACACGCGGCACCGAGGAGGACATTCAAAGACTGAGTGTGGCGTTTGGGTTGTGCTGGGTCGGCCACTTCTTTGTTTTTACACTCACCGTCTTTTGTGAGTATTTTATTTGTTTTAGGTAGGCGTCATTAAAGTTTTTTTATTACTGCGCAATCCTTTGCCCTCTTTTGTCCCCACTGGAGGAAATAAGAGGCTGAAGGAATCCTAAAGCTGATCCAGGAAACTACGTTCCTGAAAGGGAGACCTGCCTGACGTCCACGGAAGCGGAGGATACCACGAGGGGTTCGTGTTACACCAGAGGCGACCGGGACTCAGAAAGCTCCAAGTACAGATTCTCTCCCCTGCATGCATCCTATCTACTTCTAGTAAGTAGGCATCTCATTGAGCTTTGATCATAAGGGTACATTTGGCAACTAGATATACTGCGCAATGTCCTGTTTCTCTGCTTTATGTCATACATCTGCAGGTTGAATATATCGTGAGGAGGACTGTTTACTCTTTGCTCTGTGAACTGTGATTTTGATACCATCTATCACCAGATGACCACTCAGGATTGGGAACAATAGTCTGTATATTTGGACTTTAATATCATTAAACAATTATTCACTGTATTTACACATGCGCCAGGTTTATGTCTATTTTTGTATTTATATTCTTGTTTTGAGGTTTATTTTGGGATATTCCTTAGTAGATTACCAGGCTGCTTTAGTTGTGCACTGCACTAATTAATTCACATATGCACTGCATAATTTTAATTTAGGTATAGCGCTTGTCACAGTATATTTTGTATTTTTATATATGTATTTCATTTGTCTTATCAAAGTCCTTCCATGAAGCTTTTAGATTAGTTTATAAAATTCTAATTATTATCAAGATCATTTTTGAATCTCGAAGTGCTGGGCCCTTGCCTGGCGTAACCCACATCCAAGTCAAATTGCACTGGCGTATGTTCCTATATAAGAATAACTGATAGTAAACCGCTCACCAGATAGCAATAGAGTAGCCGGTGCAAAGGGATGATACTGGCATAGCAAGTAAATAGGAAGACAAAAGAGAGGTCTCCCACAGATCCCTTTTACCACTGCACAAACAGGCTAATAGTAAATAGTAACAGGGATATACTGTAATGCTTGTGCAGTGGTAAAAGGGATCTGTGGGAGACCTCTCTTTTGTCTTCCTATTTACTTGGTATGTTCCTATATGACTGTATCCCCTATTCCTGTCTCAGAGATTGTATTCCATAAGGAAGGTATTGTGTACATTAGAATATAAGGTGAAAAGTCCTTTTCTCGTTGGGATTAGGGTCCTTAAGCACTGATTCAGCACTGATACTGATAACCCCCACTGATTCTCTCATATACTGCATATTTTGTGTTTGGGTGTTGGTTCTAGGAGTAGATGTGGTTACCCATTATCTAAGGCCTTGATTATACCAGATACCGCTGAGCAGCAGCGCGATCCGGTGGCGTCTCCCTGCACTGCCGCCGAGCGGCATCTTGATCATACAGGGGAGACAGGAGAGAAGAGGTGAAGAGGAGGCTTGGAGGCGTGGCGGAGGCGTGGCCGTGAGCAGCCTCATTCGCTGAACCGCTCACGTGAAACGTTCGTCGCCTGCTGAAAATAATTTGAGAAATCTCTTCAAGAGACGGCCGCCCTGCAGCTCCAGGCGGTGCGCTGGTATGTAAACCTTCATCGGTTTTCAGCTATTTGATTTCTAGTATAATCACGGCCTAAGAAAGAATATCATTCCAGTCTCCTATTTTTATTTTTATGCTTTTATAGTTTAATATCTGGATGCTATATCCTGGAAGTATTCAATGTTATGGAAGTTTGGCCCATATACAGTACATTTCCCAGTAGATAAATCCTTACCCATTAATTTTATTTCAGCAGCTACAGTATGAATCTTCCTTCCTTATATCCTGTGGATGACACAACCTCAACAGGTACATTTTTCTTTATTACAATTTCTTCCCTTGCCTTTTGTTTCCTGTAGTTGGTGAAAATAGACAATATCCCCCACAGTCTCTTTGTAGTTTAAAACACTCTTATGAGTCCAGATGGGTCTCTTGTATATATGCTATGTCTGTTTTCAGTTTCTTTAAGTCATGAAATATTTTCTTTTGTTTAATGGGGTTGTTTAACCCCTTCACACTCCATGTTATTATGTGTACAGGCATTTGTGTATCGTTTTATGGTTTGTTATATCCTGGTGCAGACTTTCTATATCCCCATCCGTTCTATGGTTAGTCATTGAGAGCAAAATCTAACATACGGTTACCCCCAACATATAAACCATAACCATAACAATGAAAAACAGATAACTATATAACCTTGTATCAATTGTGGACATCTCATTTTTCCAGAGGAGTGATGACCGCAACTTACAATTGCCACCTGCCCCTCGTTCTCTGTTGACTATATGTCCATGTACACTATGTGGGGAATGTGCAGTATAGTCTCCTTTTTGTGACTGTTTCAGAGTTTTATATTTACCATACATCCTAATTTCTTTTTGTGTTACCATTGGCTACCTCACTTTTCCACTTATATAGAGAGCAGGTGAATCAAAGTTCTCTCACTTTACATAACTCCCTCATTAAACCAAATTGTCTTCTCCAGATGGCTTATCAATTCTTTAAAGTACAGGTATGTTACAATTGTCTTACCCTTATTCCTGTGTTTCACTAAAACCTTAGGTATAGTATTATCTCTATTGGTCCCATATTTCAGCATACACATCAGTGTACCGTATATACATTTAGAGAAAAAAGAGGGTCAAAAGAAGAAAGGAAAGATATGATTACTGTACTCATCTTCATCCTGTTCTCCGGTTGGGATCTTTAAATGTCATGTTTATTATAGTATGTTCTAGTGGATGGGTCAGTCTCTACTATGCAACTGACTTTTCATGTAGGCCTCCTTCAAGCAGAGTCAAACCGCTGCATTTTTCAGCATGCTCGTTGGATGTGAAGATTTTTATTCTTGCATCTGTAAAGAGTTTTAGAGTCACTGGGTAAGTTAGAGCAAATTTCCTTTTCTGTTTGACTAGAGCTATGCACACCCGGCCGAGCTCCCTTCTCTTCTGGGAGACGGTGACTGAGTAGTTTGGAAACAGCATCATTTTGTTCCCTTTGTATGGCAGCTGTTCAGACTCCTTGGCTGCTCTTAGTAGTTTTAGTTTGTTGGTAATGTTTGATATCTTCTCTATTATAGGTTTTGGTTTGTTATTTTGGTCCTTTCTCACTGGTTCAAATCTGTGGATTCTTTTCCTTTTCATCGGATAGTCTTCAGAGAATAGGCCAAGATTTCCCAGTAGCCATTTATCACACAACTCCATCAGTTGATTCTGCGTTAAGGATTCTGGGACCCCTATATAATTTGGATGTTGTTTTATCAAACCAGTTTTCTAGGTCATCTAATATATCTTCCAAAACGTTGTTTTTCTTTTGCAGATCATTCAGAGATTGCTAAATATCTACCAGGTTGTCCTCAACTGTGCTTATCCTGGCCTCAGCTCCCTCCAGCCTGGATGTATGAGCTGTGAGTTCAATTTTTAGTTAATCTATTGATTTTTGGATTTTATCCATGTTGTGTTCTAATTTTGACATAAGTTCTCTTGCAACTGCCTTGGCAATGACGTAATATCTAGAATGTTGTATTTGTGGGTTCATTTCTGAACTGCTACCTTTTCTTGTCTCTTGCCTTGTGCTATCTGCCATCTTGGAAGATCATCCGCTCCCCTTTGTTGGGCCGCTGATATTTCGGAGCCATGCAGCTATTTTTAGGTAAATATTTCTCCATATTCTGGCGGTGCACTCTACTGTCGGATGCGTAGTGTCAGTCTGGGGTTAAAATCTCACTGATTTATAGCCTATACTGCGATATCCCTTCGAGGAACCAGCAGCACTCTCCTTCACGTGTCTCACTGCCCTGGCGCCATACTGGTAGTGGCAAACCACTTTTAAAGACATTTGCACATCTCTAGTCATGAAAAGAAGCTTATTGGTGTACAACATAGCCATTGCAACTGGCCACAATGATTACAGAACAAAGAATACGAGTATGACAAACTCTTTATGCATTCAACTAGTTCAAGATTTGATCACACATACAGTATTTGTAGAGGACACATGTCCCACTTAAAATCATGTTGTGACTGTCACTGTATTGTTTTGTTCAGACATTTCTGTTATGTACCCTGCTGAATACTACCTCCTCTTTACAAAATAGCAGCTCTTCTAAAATATTTATACATTTTGTATACTTTTTAGTAAAATGTTGGCTTTCGGATGTGTATTTGGGCAACTGCATTATTCATTCTTCAGAAACATTTAATATATGCTCGAGCTACATTTTATATTTTAAAGTAATGTATTGTGCATCACAGAATTTTAGGTAAATTTAAATATATCTTTGGGCTTTCATGGTTATAAGATTGTAGGTCCAATGAATGTGGCTGGTCAAACCATTTTGTAGACTCAAACAATAAGACAATTGTTCCGTGAAGATTCAGATCCTGGACCAGACATGGGTAATGTTTTAGCAATGAAGATGAACTTAAGTATTTTCTTTAACACACCTTATGTAGTGGAATTACAGGTTCCATTCCAAGGGACCGCCGCAAAGCGAAAATCGCCGGAAAGCGTAACCAACGATTTTTGGTGTGAGTGCATGCGCAGACCGGCAATTCGCCCTTCTACGCATGCGCAACCTCCGCAACCCCCCTCCCCCCATTCTGCGCATGTGTGACCTCGGGCCTACCCGTTCTGCGCATGCGCAACCTCTGACTGGCTCGTTCTGTGCATACGCAGACATGGCAGCCCCCTTCTTGGTACAGCTGTATCGGCTGATCGCCGAAAAGCGGGGCCTTGCTGTATAACTTTTTTACCCAACTGCAACATTTATACTGTATGTGTCAGTTAGTAACCTACTGACATCTACAAAATGCAGACCCAGAAAACCTATATAAACTGAATAGCTAAAAGACCCAAAAGGCTTTCTTCGAGTAGGTCTATTATTTTTTGTTACGCCAGTGCTGCCCGCAGACCAGACCCGTCCCCTGAGCTGAAGGGGGAAGTGGTAATACACGCACCCGCAGCAAAGGGAGCGTGTCCGGAGTGTGGTATGAAGCGTTGCCAGGCCAGGTGTAGTAAGGTAGACAATACTTGCCGGTACCGGTTGTAGAGATAGAGTGAAGGATGCCTTGCCGAAGTCAGGGAGTGGAGAGTGGAGATAGGTCGTTGTCCAAGCCGTGTTCAAGAGGTTACCAGAGTGTGTGTTGTCCAAAGAGTGCCGAGATCAAGAGCCAGAGGGGGTAGTCGTACAAGCCGCGTCAGAACCTGTGAAAACACTGAGAGAATCCAGAAGTACTTCCATACAGAGACTATGTCGAGCAAAGACTGAGAGCAGAGAGGAGCTAGATAAAGCAGGAAGGTCCAATTAGGAACGGAGGCGGGACAGGAAGAGCTACAGGGAGACACTACAGATTGGTGCAGGCATAACAGGCCAGGTGAGTCTTGTTAGTAACCTGAGTATGCCCGTGCAGTGTGCGGGGGCGGAGCCTGAGGTCCGGGGGACGGGAAGAAGAGTGTGCAGACTGAGCGTGCTCCGTAACTCGTGTACGCGTTTGAACCGGGCCAGTGGATGGTGCAGGTGTGCGTGCAGGAGGGTGTGGGCGCGCCCGGCGCTGAGCAGAGGAATCGCCGAGGGGAGTGATCCCGCGACGGCGGCAGGGGCGAGGAGCCATGGAGGCCGGTAAGGCAGGATTGTTTTGTGTGTCCAGGGACTTCCTGCGGGGAGGGAGTGCTCTGTGTGGGAAGCGTGAAGAACGCTGATTCCTGACAGTTTTCAACCCAGGCATGGCTGAACATGCTGGGGAAAGTCCTATGTATTTATTTGCATTTCCATGCCCAGAACCTGAATATCTGCGTCACATTAGAAAACTATTCAAATTATTCACCTAGTTCTGTTACAGGTTAATGCACCCAAATGAGTGATAAGTTATAACTCCTATTCAAGTCAACAGGGGTTAATACCTGTTCAGATGAGTTAACCCGTAAAAGAGCTAGGTTCACCTGGGGGTATGTTATGTTTTGGAGATTGAAACTGGCTTGGGGAACATGTGTGAGAGAAGTATATGAGCTTTTGAGTGTTTGCTGGCCCTAGGGTGACTACTGTGAAACTGTGGGTGCTTGTCTTTAGCTGTGCCCTTGCTGCAGAGGTGTGTGGCTTGTAAAAGAAGACAAGAGACTGAACATTTTCCCCCCTAACATATGGAAAGTGTTGTTTCACCATACATCTGACATACATTTTTTGGTGTGTGAAATGCACTCACAGTACTGTACATATCAATCTAAAATGCCCTCCCAACTTTCAAATTGTAGGCCCACAATAAACCTAAATGGAATCTTCAAAGACTTGGGCAGGTCACCTTCTCTATTGCGTCAGGAAACTTTGGAGCCTAGAGCCTATAATATCCAGAGGGGGGTGGAGGAAAAGATAGGGGGTTGGGAGGGGTAGAGAAGGGAACTCTTGGATCTACTTATTGGTAGTTGTAAAGGTGCATAAAGTTATACGTTGGAATATGTAAACAAATAGAGAAAAAGGATCCCTCCTTTATTGCACTTGATACTGGTGTGGGTAAAGGCTACAGTAAATGGGTAGAAGTTAAAACGTAACTTTTACACTAGTATATATTAAAATAAAATTGGAATGGTGAACCAAAATCAATCAAACATATATATCCGGCTATCATGCAATACAGCCATACCTTTGTCTACAATGTAGTGATTAGATACTGAGAAACACAGGTCAAATTGTTGCCAATGTATTGGAGATATAAACGTATAAGTGTATCCTAAAATACAGCCGGACTCATTACTACACTATAACAAGTGGGTAGTATATCACATTGCTTGCATTTGTCATTAAACTCTTCCCGAGGCAGGAAAGGCAGTTGCTTCTATTGTGAAATAACTGAGAACGTTCAACAGTTTGCGAAATGGGTCTTCTTGTTTATAGATTTCCTGCTATACGGATTTTGCTAACTTAAAGCTGCAGTTCAGTCAATATCCTGCATGTGTGTTTTTTTTAATAAATCAGTTCTGTAGTAAGAAAAAATACTTTTAGCATTTTCTATTTAAAAAACAACAACTTTTAAAGACCAATTTTCTTGTATTCTATTTTAACAGCCATTTGCTAAGGCACTGCCCCTTCATGTCCTGTCACAAGCCCTGGCACACCCCTTTGTCAGCCCTGCCCTCCCTCTAGCACATGTCAGTGCAGGAATGCTCATGAATATTCATGAGCTTCCACTGACAGACAAGCAGAATATAAACAGATCCCTTCACTAATTATGTCACCAAATTTCGACCTATCAATACATGGAGAACGAATTGACCGGCAGCTATACAGTTCTTTAGGTAATTAGAGATTGCACACATGAAACTATTGAAGTAAAAAAATAAATTAAAAAAAAAAAAACTGAACTGCAGCTTTAAGCCTTTTTAAATCTATTTTTGGAACAATAATAGATCGGGTGGACTACCGCTTGCTATAGAACAAGTTGGGAAACTCCAGAGATGAAGGTTAAAAAAGTATTTATTAGAAGCTACATAAAATGACAAAACTCCTCCAAAAATCTATTTTTATCTGATAATGTAATAGTGATAATGAATGTATAAATGGATCTTTGCTTAAAGGCCACACCTGTCTGTTCAGGAAATTTAAGTCTACATGCAAAGTCATTTGTACAGTGATATATAATCAATTATAACTGTATCTTTTCAGTATATTTTACATCTAATTTTAAATCTTTTAAAACACTGTGTGCTCATTTGCATGGCATTACCCAGAATCCCTGGCTGCAGTGGAAGCATTATTTGCTCAGAGATAATGGCGAAAGGCAGGGCTGCAGACCTTTCTGAGATGTCAATGTGCTCACAAGTAGTATTTCTATTTGCTAAATCTTTTATCAAACACGACCATAAAGTAAACAATCGTTGGGTGTATTTAAAGAGAATATGATGTACTGTATTATGCAAAAACACAATATTTTTGGTCCCTTTAAAACAGATAGTTTATAATTTATCCATTTTTTATATGAAGTATTGAATCAGTTATTTTCATAAAATGTATAGGGTATTAAATAAGTAATATATTTTATAGGAGTAACAAACATCTTTTTAATGTTACGTAATCATTCATACTAAGAAAGTGTTACTCCTGTCTGCTCCAATGTAAAAGTGACTCCACTTGTGCACAATTGCATTTGTGTTTACAGTTGAAACAAAAATATGTGGGGCATGAGTAGGGTTACCATTTCTGAAACAAGGGGAGTAGGGACACTCATGATTATTGGGGATGTCCTTGTCACTCAGCATCTGGTTTGGGGCTGACACAGTGGTGAAAAGCATCTAGCTTTATTACTAAAGTCAGTCAGATGCATAGAAGCTTTATATATTTGGCTCATTTTGCTGTGCTGGCCAGTAGTAACGTTTGGAGTTTCCCTTAGTGAAGAGGGCCATCATTGTTTGTAACCAGATAAAACTACATTTAGGAATATTGTAATACCGGGCAGGACATGGTTATTGTAATATAGGGAAAGTTTAGCCTTGTAACACCCGTACTACTATTTTTAATATTTACTCTATAATTTGATGTAATATATATACTTTTAGATTTGTATGTGAAAGCCATATTATGAAGGCTCAGGAATTGATACCATTAAATATAAAATATTCGCTGCTTTTTTCACAGCTAACTCACCAGAATAATAATACCAAAGTGCTACACACAAAGAAAAACCCGCACAGCTGGTGCTAACCACAGTGAGGTGCTAACTGGATGGAGACTGATTGTATCATATGGGAGAAAAAAGAACCCAGTCTTCCAGCACTGAATCACAACTAATGTAGAATTGTAAATTTAAAATACTTTATTAATAACCAAGAATAAAAAATAGGGTGTTAAAACGTAATTAAATGGTGTATTTCAACAGCACGTGACTGTATCCTTTATAACCCACCTGAGGCTAGGTGGGTAGATGTAGTAATGAGATCCCTTATAGATATTCGGGATCATAACGCTATAAATTATAGCTTCCTTAGAGGTATAGGAGAGGAACCTATGAGAACTCACCAAGAAGATAGACTCAGTGTTGGTGTATCCGGGCATGTAATGCGCACTCAAATGATACACTAATAATGTAAGTGTTCTGTGGCATAGTATGCGAAAGGTCAGACCATATCTGCCCCTACTTGAAATTGCACTGCTTACTGCATAATCTCTCCAGCGCTGTCGGCACTAGGTCTATGGTGGGATCATATTATGCCCACACAGTAAAATAAAGCGCAGGCTAGTAAGCAAACATTCAGGTAAGGTATATATATTAGTTGGCATTCATCAGGTATGTGATATAGTTACCAGAAACACCTATACTGCAAAGAGATAATTGATGTTGAAACACCATACGTGGCACTAATAATGCCGTGGTGTTTGTAGGTGTGCTGTAAACCAATAGGGCACACCTACGCTTCTGTCAGTAAGGTGTAGGTGGTGTTAATCAGTCTAAAGCTCTTTGCGCATTGTGATTTCCAGTCGTTGTTTAGCCATTCTATTAGAAGCCACAAGAAAAACCCTGCACACACAGATAGTCACCCTTCACAAGGCTGGGTGATGTAGTGCGCGTGAAGAGGCGGCTCGTGTTCAAGCAACCTCCACTGTGTTTGTGGTGGCTACAACTCGGGTCAGTACTGGCTAATAAGGCTAATAATTACACATGGCAGCTATAAAATGCTGAGAGGCTACTCAGCAGATATCAGGTGAATGCACTGACGAAATGCCAACAGTACCAGCTGATGAGTAGATCGGGTATATGTGGGGTTAATGATGGGATGGAGTCAGTGTAAGAACACCCCACCCCCCTTCCCTGTATAGCAGCTATATACCTAGTACCAATAATAGAGGGGCCGGTCTAACTGTAAGTCGCATGGTCCCCTATATCAGCGCTGATCTTGGTTATATCAGCGCTGATATGCTCGAGGACATGCCTGTCTGTAGGTGAGTGATTCAAATAAACCCCTTAGGTGGGAGGATCCCGCGGTATAGATATAAGGCGCGATCCAGGATGAACAGACACGCCGAGGGAAGCCGCAAATCTAGTAACGCGGATCAATATCCATCTGCTGTTATATTTAAATAAATAGGCTTCCCGCGTGTGCAGGAGAGAAAATGCCGACGCGCGCGTTTCACGTAGTAAACGCTTCTTCAGGGCACGTAGGGGGAGGTCCCTGCGTGTGGAGGTATGTTTATATAGCCAACGTGAAAATGCCTGTTTCCACACTTAACCCCTTCATTACTGCTGCATGGCGGATATAATATCCCACTACCATAGATGCACTGTGTGTGGTCTGCAGACTAGTAACTGCTTTGTTGCCAGAATCAGTATGCCCATTAAACTGTTGCAAAAGTGTCAAACTAGTTGCAAAACTATAATGGGCTGAATTACTGTGGCTGCAATACTGTTTGTATATGTGATGTATTACTGTTGTAGTTACTCACATAGGCTAGGGGGTTTGTGTTGTAAACTTTGATATTCATGGTGAAAAGTGATGGTTGGTCACTAGTAATGAAGGTATGTCTATGAGTCTAGATCATACCAAATGCAAATACACTGTATTCCATTGATTGAATAAAATAAAATAAAAAGGAAAATAAAATAAAAGCACACTATGTCGTTGTTTAATTTGTTTGTACTTAATACATTATTAGAATGTGAGTGTTTGACGGCTTCTATGTGGCTATCAATGTTCTGCAAATAATGCATGGGAAAATGAACATGGGGGTTAATTCATACATGTGGTTCTTTTGGGTAGGCACAATTTTATTAGTATAATTTTGTAATTTTTGTACAGGAAAATTAGGGTTGGTACAGGGAGGGGGGCTGGAAAACAGGAAATGTGGGATTTATATGAAGGGGCTGAAAACAAAGCCCTCATTAAGTCCCAGTGGGCTCAGTGTTCCCAAAGTATAAATCCACCTAGATTCGATCTTTAGTAGTTCATTGTCCCAGTCCCCACGTCTGATTCCTGGAGAAAATTGATCTATCCCCATAAAGGTCATGGCTTTAAGATCTCCCGGTTGGCACCTGTTTGCATGATTGGCCACTGGAGTATCTAATTTATTCCGGATAGAACCTACATGTTCAAGTATCCGTGTTTTTAGGGGACGACGGGTTTTGCCCACGTATTTTTTTCCACATTTGCATGTTCCCATGTAAATTACTCCCAATGTATTGCAATTGATAAATTTGCGTATATCAAAATGCTTCCTGTTGTTGTAATTACTGAAGGTTTTTGAAACTGTCATATACTGACAGGCCTTGCATCTTTGGCAATGGTAGTTGCCATTTATACGAGGTGGTAACCAGGTGGCCCTTGGTGTTGCCACATTATAGTGGCTATGGACCATATGGTCTGTCAGATTTTTGACACGTCTGCTGACCATTGCTGGAAAAGCTGGTATGGAATCGCACAGGTCTTCATCCGCCCTGAGTATGTACCAGTGTTTCTCTAAGACTTCCCTAGCCACCCTCCATTGTTTGTTGAAGGTGCCTATGAATCTAACTGTTCTTTGTTCTGGCTGCATTCTTTTGTCCATGATCAGTTCTGATCTGGCTTTGTGCTTTGCCCATTTGTAAGCTCTTTTAATTGTTGTTTGACTGTATCCCCTTTCAGTGAACCTGTCCTTCATGTCCCTCGCCTTTTCCTCGAAATCTTCATCCTTACTGCAGTTTCTTCTTAAGCGAAGAAACTGCCCCACTGGTATCCCCCTAATAAGTGATTTGGGGTGATGACTGCTGGCTAGGAGTATGCTGTTTGTGGCTGTCTTTTTACGATATATAGTCGTTTCAAGATTGCCGTTGTCATCCTTCGTAATCAGTAGATCAAGGAAGCAAATTTGTTTAGGGCTATGTTCAAGAGTCAGGCGGAGGTTGAGGTCATTTTTGTTGAGAATGTCAATGAAGTGTTTCAACAGGGCCTCAGTCCCGCGCCACACTATCAGCACGTCATCAATGAAACGCAGCCACATTTCCACAAAGATGGTTAGATATTCCAGTTCCTCAGAGAAAACTATCTCTGATTCCCACCATCCCAGATACAGGTTAGCATATGTAGGGGCACATTTGGTGCCCATTGCTGTACCCTGTATCTGGTGATAGATGGTTTTGTTGAACCAGAAATAGTTTCTCCTAAGAACAAACTGTAGTAGTTCCACTGTGAAGCTATTATGTTTTTGGTGGTGTTGACTGCGTGTGCTGAGGAAGTGGTTGACTGCCTGTATTCCCTGATCATGCCTGATACTGGAGTACAATCCCTCTACGTCCAAAGTGACCAGAATACAGTCCTGTGCCACTGATATGCCGTCCAACTTAGTAAGAACATCTTTAGTGTCTTTAATGAATGACAGCAAGGTGGTAACAAAGGGCCTTAGAATCTTGTCCACATAAGCACTTGCTTTCTCTGTAAGGTTTCCAATTCCAGAGACTATGGGTCTGCCTGGGGGTGGTTGTTTGTTCTTATGCACCTTCGGAAGGCTATAGAATGTAGCGATTTTGGGAGTGCGAACCAGTATGTAAATGTATTCTTTCTCTGAGATGAGCTTCGAGGACAGACCCCCATTCAGGATACTGATTAATTCTTTAGTGAATCTCTGAGTAGGGTCTGTCTCGAGAATCTCATAACAGGTCCGATCAGACAGGATTCTGATATTTTCTTTCTCATAATCTTCAGATCTTAAAATGACAAGGTTTCCACCCTTGTCAGATGGTTTGATCACAAAGTCTTTCGCATTGGCTAGTTCTTCAAGGGCTAGAGTCTCATCTGCACTCATATTATCAAGTTGTTTTGTCCTCGGTAGAGATTCAAGATCTTTAGTAACTAAATTTACAAAGGTGTCAATATGGGCATATTGTTCCCCATAAGGCATAAATTTAGACTTTGGTCTGAGGTCAGTAAAAGGCCCTTCACCCGGAATTCTATCAGATTCTGCCTGTAAAGATAAAAGATCCTCAATGGCTTCGGTTTCCCTTACGTCAGGTATTGGGGCCCCCTCACGGTTTGCCAGTCTCCTATCACTTGATCTGTACATTTTGTGTAGTTTGAGTTTTCGTGCAAATAGGTTCACGTCTTTAACCCATTCAAATGTATTCAGATTATTGGACGGTGAAAAGGACAGGCCACATTTCAAAACTCGTATATGATTTTCATTGAGGGTTTTATCTGTTAGGTTTATAATTTGAAGCTCATCCCTTCCTAATATCCCTGGTAACCTCTCCCTTTCTTGTTTCTGGGTTTGTTTCTGGAGGTACTCATATTCCCGCTTCTTAGAGCCCATACCTTTCCCTATCCTGGTTTTTCTTTTTCCCTCTCTGTTTCTTTTGGTCGTGCTTCTACCGACTGTCTCTGCTCTAAAAAAGAAACCTGGGGTAGCTAATGTGCAATTGAGGACCTGCGTCCTGGTGTATTACTTTCTGAGGTTGTTGGTCTCTCCTCCTCACTTTCAGATATCTCCCACTCTGTTCAGGACTCCTGGGTATTGGATTTGGGTTTGGTTTGTTTACGGCCTTTAGATGTAAATTTATACCTATAAATCTTCCCTGTTTGATAGTCTTCAGTATCTCTCATAAATTTCTTGTGTTTTCGCTCCTTTAGGTCACTTGTAAATTTATCTATGTTGTTCTTTAGACGGCCCTCTAGATCAATGAACTTATCATTGGTTTTCCATATTTCTACTTTAGCCAGTAGGGTGTCAAGTTTAGAATTGATCTGTGTGAGTTTGTCCTTTTGATAAGTGACCAATAGTTCCATTAACATAATAGAGCATTGATTGAGTACTAACTCCCAGGATCTGGTGAAGTCTTAATCTACTATGTCATATGCAGGTGCAATATTCGCCCTTAGACCCCTAGGGATAAATTCTGCCTTGAGATATTTCTCGAAGCTAAATATCTCCCACCAAGTTTTCCTCTGGGATTTATAGACTTTATCCAATTCTCTAAAAAAAGTCACTAATGTTTGGTGTGGTTGAGGATTCTGGAGCTACATAATCTGTCGAAAATATTCCCGTACAAAAAATTACAAAATTATACTAATAAAATTGTGCCTACCCAAAAGGACCACATGTATGAATTAATCCCCATGTTCATTTTCCCATGCATTATTTGCAGTACATTGATAGCCACATAGCAGCCGTCAAACACCCACATTCTAATAATGTATTAAGTACAAACAAATTAAACAACGACATAGTGTGCTTTTATTTTATTTTCCTTTTTATTTTATTCAATCAATGGAATACAGAGTATTTGCATTTGGTATGATCTAGACTCATAGACATACCTTCATTACTAGTGACCAACCATCACTTTTCACCATGAATATCAAAGTTTACAACACAAACCCCCTAGCCTATGTGAGTAACTACAACAGTAATACATCACATATACAAACAGTATTGCAGCCACAGTAATTCAGCCCATTATAGTTTTGCAACTAGTTTGACACTTTTGCAACAGTTTAATGGGCATAATGAATCTGGCAACAAGGCAGTTACTAGTCTGCAGACCACACACAGTGCATCTATGGTAGTGGGATATTATATCCGCCATGCAGCAGTAATGAAGGGGTTAAGTGTGGAAACAGGCATTTTCACGTTGGCTATATAAACATACCTCCACACGCAGGGACCTCCCACTACGTGCCCTGAAGAAGCGTTTACTACGTGAAACGCGCGCGTCAGCATTTTCTCTCCTGCACACGCGGGAAGCCTATTTATTTAAATATAACAGCAGATGGATATTGATCCGCGTTACTAGATTTGCGGCTTCCCTCGGCGTGTCTGTTCATCCTGGATCGCGCCTTATATCTATACCGCGGGATCCTCCCACCTAAGGGGTTTATTTGAATCACTCACCTACAGACAGGCATGTCCTCGAGCATATCAGCGCTGATATAACCAAGATCAGCGCTGATATAGGGGACCATGCGACTTACAGTTAGACCGGCCCCTCTATAATTGGTACTAGGTTTATAGCTGCTATACAGGGAAGGGGGGTGGGGTGTTCTTACACTGACTCCATCCCATCATTAACCCCACATATACCCGATCTACACATCAGCTGGTACTGTTGGCATTTCGTCAGTGCATTCACCTGATATCTGCTGAGTAGCCTCTCAGCATTTTATAGCTGCCATGTGTAATTATTAGCCTTATTAGCCAGTGCTGACTCCAGTTGTAGCCACCACAAACACAGTGGAGGTTGCTTGAACACGAGCCGCCTCTTCACGCGCACTACATCACCCAGCCTTGTGAAGGGTGACTATCTGTGTGTGCAGGGTTTTTCTTGTGGCTTCTAATAGAATGGCTAAACAACGACTGGAAATCACAATGCGCAAAGAGCTTTAGACTGATTAACACCACCTACACCTTACTGACAGAAGCGTAGGTGTGCCCTATTGGTTTACAGCACACCTACAAACACCACGGCATTATTAGTGCCACGTATGGTGTTTCAACATCAATTATCTCTTTGCAGTATAGGTGTTTCTGGTAACTATATCACATACCTGATGAATGCCAACTAATATATATACCTTACCTGAATGTTTGCTTACTAGCCTGCGCTTTATTTTACTGTGTGGGCATAATATGATCCCACCATAGACCTAGTGCCGACAGCGCTGGAGAGATTATGCAGTAAGCAGTGCAATTTCAAGTAGGGGCAGATATGGTCTGACCTTTCGCATACTATGCCACAGAACACTTACATTATTAGTGTATCATTTGAGTGCGCATTACATGCCCGGATACACCAACACTGAGACTATCTTCTTGGTGAGTTCTCATAGGCTCCTCTCCTATACCTCTAAGGAAGCTATAATTTATAGCGTTTTGATCCCGAATATCTATAAGGGATCTCATTACTACATCTACCCACCTAGCCTCAGGTGGGTTATAAAGGATACAGTCACGTGCTGTTGAAATACACCATTTAATTACGTTTTAACACCCTATTTTTTATTCTTGGTTATTAATAAAGTATTTTAAATTTACAATTCTACATTAGTTGTGATTGAGTGCTGGAAGACTGGGTTCTTTTTTCTCCCGTATGATATAATAATACCAAAGTAATGAGAGCGGAGTGATTTGTGTATAAGGTGGGCCTTCAAGTACTCACAATGCTGCCATGAGCTAGATCTTAAAGAAAATATTAGTTAGCGGTGTAACCGGTTTTGTAATTACGTAATACAATAGTTGAGATATGTGTAATCCTATTATTTTTGACTGTTTGATGCCACCTGTGAGAGACCCAGTGGTATCTGTTATAATAATAAAACTAAAAAACACATTACAGGATACACAAACTTGACAAACTTCGAATTTCATTTGGATGTCTAAGTCGAACTTTAGAACAAATTTTCAAATACGAATATGAGCAAAACCCGAGAATGGCTCATCGGCAGATTTGCTTATTTTTGTTGTTTCGTTTTTTTTTTTTTTTTTTTAAATTAACTGGGCACTTTTTTTCGGAACTTATCCACAGCAGTTTACATTTCCGTTTTTTTCCACCGTTAATTTATTACAAATCGAAAACCAATATAGTTCCAGCAAAGCCAAAACACGAAAAATGTTCAGAACTAAAATCAAAAACCCAGTGAAAGTGCCACCATTACTGAAAAGTGATGATCTCAGTGTCGTCAATTGTTTGCCCGTGCTCAAAATATGAATATCATGTCTTTGTAGCATTAGTTTTAGCTTTTTATAAAGGATGCCAGCTTAAGACTCATATAAATATTCTTCAGCATAACCTGTGGCACATGTAGTTTATGCTAAGCTCCGATAAGAGGTATTGGAGCTCCAAATGGTGTTAACTGCCATTCAAGTCAATGGCAGGTAACGCCAGAACAAACGCTGATACCTCCTAATTCTCCTGAAGAAGCTTTGTAAATCCCAGCGATAGTATTATTGTCATGAAATCTTTATTCCGTTTTTTTTACCTGTCAAAGTGCCCACCCTTATCTTATAGATCATTAGGGAATCTATGGATGTAGAGTATATTTATCTATTTTTGATTATACTGTAGTAACAATTGCACATTATTTAAAACATCCATTCTTTTTATTACTGTATCTACATTGTTGTTATGTTACATAAAAATGGTACTTGCATCCATTTCTGATAATGAACGAAATAAATCTACTTAAGCACATATATTTTCGGTGTTGTAAGAACATACAGTAACATCAGGTCCTAAAAGCTGTAACCTCCTTATTAAAAAAATAAATTCAAAAATAAATAAAAAATACATTACATTGTCTGATTGGGCAACTTAATGCTTTTTATTATTGATTTTTTTTGACAAACCTGGTAGTGTTGGTGATCAAAAGTGATACATCTACTTCAGTACTCTGTTCACCTTTCAAGCATATTTTAGGCTGGCATTAACCAGAACAGCTGTGGCTTTGAATTATTTGAGGACAACAAGTGCTTGTTTTACAAATCTGACAGCCACTTAGTATGTGAATAGCAGCACTGTATTTGAAAGATAGGGTGCTTTCTTTGATCCATATGCTTTTGCTTTGGACAATGGCATTTTCTGATTTGATCATATACTTGTTAAAGTTCAGACTTTTAGCCAATATGAAACCAGCAAGATATCCATTCAGAGAAGCCGGTGGTGATTGTCCTTTTGATGGTCAATGTCGGTTGGAATATAATAATGAAAGTATTTATAACTGAAGTCACTTGTAAAGTGGACACTGATCATATCAATAAAATTGCTTCTAATGTTCAGTTCATTATGCAGCAAAATCAATTGCACTTTCACCTTTCAAACGTTTGAAAACGTGAGCAGCATAATTAGAACTTTCTATGTAAAATATGAAAGGAAGATCTGACATTGAAAAACATTTAATGAGTTACATTTATTTTGACCACTAACTGCTATTCACAACTGCAATAAAAATGTCTAATCTTCAGAACCTTTTTTCATTGTCTCTACAATAAACCACAAATGAAGCCATTGTCATCATTTCTTTTGGATGTTTTCTGAATATTACGCAGAATATTATTGGTGTGTGAATGCATGTACAGTAAATACTATTTGTAGAAGAAATTAAAAAGTTGGTGATCTTTGATTGGAGAATGTGCTCAAACATGTACACCGTACTAAGGCCGCGCGTATAGTGCCCGCGACGTCGGCCAAAAACAAATACATTGCTGCCACCGCGTGCACTTATAGTAAGCGCGATGGCGACAATGCGATGGATCGGCGTCGCGAATTTTGGAAGCTGGCAATATTTGATTTTTCAAGGGCTGTCGCCTCATGTGACACCCCCTGAACAAATCAAATGCCCGGAAGCCCGCGCCGCCGCCGCAAAGCGAAATATAATTTTCACTAGCGGCAACGGGTGACGTCACCCGTCCCGTCGCGTCGGCAGTCGCGGGCACTATACGCGCGGCCTTAGTTAGGTATTGTCTGTTGAATTATAATGTATATTATACTTACTGCTTGATGTTCTGTTATCTATATTTTGTGTAAGTATATGTTATATTGTGATGTGTAACATATGGTATGTATATATTGGTTACCAAATGACAGCTACTATTAGTTCTTTTTCTGCACATTTTAAGGGCAATCCCTTGTAGGACCAATGTATACTAATGGACCGGATATGTCTAGGGTACATCTGAGCAATTGATGCCCTTTTTTCACCAAAATATGAGGTAGAGCCTTAGAAGTGTACTAACCTGGAATGTGGTAGCAGTAATTTGGAAATTGGTAACATACCTTAACTCTATACTTATTAATGGGTATCCTCAAAGATAATGATATGCAAAAGTAAGGTCCATTAGCAAAACGACCAACGTAACGTTACCTGGATGGATGGGGATTAAAGTAGCCTAAAAATATACAAAGCACAAGACATAACACACCGCTCACTCTTAATTTATAAACAGTCTAAATAATATTATTTACTAGGGTATATTTAATGACACAAGTGTGTGCTACCAATGTACAGTAGTTAATAATTATAACAGATTGAATGAAGACGTGATAAAGTCACAAGATCATTCAGAAAGGGTACATTTTTGGTGCACATCACAATACCAATTTTTAATTTTTAGTGAAATACATATAGTGAAAAACCAAGGTGAAAAAATAAAAAGTGATGATAAAATATTGTTAAAACTGACACGTAGTGCTGATGTTACTGTTTCCAACCAAATTGTATCCTAACAATAGTAGATGTGACTCTGCAACACTGTGAGGTATAAATACTACAATGTGTCAATCACAATTATAACCTCCTGCTAGATATAATCAAATCAAGATGTACACCTCACAGATTGTAATGATGAAGTCACCCATACAATTAAATCGCTAGCACAATGTCATTGCAAGTATTGATGGATATTCTCTATGCCACAATGCAATAATAGCAACGCAGACCGTGTAAACCAAAGTCGCCAGAGAAATAACATAAGTAAAATACTTATCAGAGAAGTGAGGATGCACAGTGATTAGGGGAAATCCCTGAGCAACTAAACTACCATATGATTGCTGCTTGCTTTCAAGCAGCACAGCTCCAACATCGCTGTCAACTTGTACTGGGAGTCCCTGTATCTAGTGAGATGCTATATGAATAGAATAGTTCACAACTGGCACCCAAACACTCCGTGAAATAACCACAAATCTCTGCAAAATACTTAGCTGGTAGCAGCTTAAGATCTGCTTCCTTGGCGGTACACAGCGCTGCTCAACACCTCATGCAATAGAGCAGCGATGGCGGAATCAGCTGCACTACGTGACGTGACGTCACCACGTCACAATGCCCACGCCCTACGCGTTTCTCTCCAGGCGGAGCTTCGTCAGGTTGGATTAATTTAAGAAAACAAATTAGATTGGTAAATTGTTTGCAAAAGATTGTTCTTTGGTCGGATAAGTGGGAGTGTACCCGTAATCATTATCTTCTGCAGCAGAGTTTGCACTTTATTTGCTGGGGTTCTCTAATCCGACATTTTGTCACTTGGTTTAATGATATGTATATAATGATAACAGATGTTTTACTGATGAAATACAGTATATCTTCCTTTAATGTACAGTGTTTAAAATGCAGTTTTTTAAAAATATTTATTCATTTTTATTATTTTTAATAGAACCTAGTGAGTTTTAATGTGCACTGTGTTGGTTCTGTCTCTATTTATGTTTAAAGACTTGAACCCATATTAGCTAATCAGGGCTACTCCATGAAACCGCTCCCGGGGCTGGAAGACACATTATGGCTCATTCAAGTGAGCGAGCTGTAGATATCTTCCGTAGCTGTGAGGTGTCCAATGGCAGAGCACAAATTAGTAATATGCCTCTTCATCTTTTCTTGTGTGTGTTCATGTTTAGCCTCAGGTAGCACCAGGGCTCTGATTAGATTTTCTTGCGACACTGACTACTAATGTTTGGTGTATTCATTGTTTCTAGTGCACAGATACAGTGTTCTGTGAGAGTGGGAGTTAAAGTACTTCTGAAAGGAATTGTATACGTTACGATGTGCTACAAAGTTTCAAATTTCAAAGTAAATGGGGTGTGACCTTTTAAATATACTTTGCATAGCAATTAGCATATCCCACCGAGTACTTGAGGTGTGTGCTCCATTTTCAGCACAGGCATCTCTCCCTAAGTTATTTAGAGGGTCCTCCTCCTGGACAGATTCCAAGGTATCCACTCTGAATGTTTTAGTACCCAATCCGCAGATGGATTTAGGTATGGGGGTCGGATTTAGGTAAAACCAGCCGCAGAAATCAACGGATCGGACTCAGACAGGTCCGCCCACCTCTAGTTCTATAGAACTATTAGGTATGGTGAAGCTCACCCTAGAACAAGACATAATAAAAGGGTTATATGTATCAAATAGTGCAATGTGCTCCATTTTTCAACTGTGAATTTGCACAAGCAGCGTATGTATGAAGCCTGTTAATATTTGATGCAGATCTCTATGGTGCCGATGTTCACACTACCTGACACATTTATGTGGAATTGATATGGGAAGCCCCCTAATCATTCCCCATAATGCTTGCGGTACGAGTGGAAAAATTGATGAAGTGCATCTTAATACATCGATCCTAAGTGATGCAGCGACAAACTGAAGCAATTTGCACCTGTTTTGCAGCCGTTCTGGACATTTTCAACTGAAAATCCCCATTGACTTCAATATACTGTACATGTAGGGATTTTCGGCCAGTAAAACCCCTAATAGCCGCTTTGGAGAATATGGAACGTACCCTATAGTCTTTAAAATGGAGCATAACCAATTATTATCTCTACAAAGAAGTACTGTATAGAGATGAAACAGGAAAATGTAACAATATTACATTTGGATATATATTCCAGTATATATAGTTATATGTGCATGCACCCACAAGTGATATTTTTATTTGCTGTACACTCTATGGTGAAGGGTTTTTGTCTCTTTTTTTTACTCACCATTACTTGTTTTGTGTCTAGTTATACCCACTGTAGAGACAGAAAAGATGCACTCACGCGACTCTCACAGGTAACGCATAATGTTGTAGAGTGTTCGTCCATGAGTGTAGAACAAAACCGCGTTCCAGAGGACTTGGTTCAATAGAAGAGAAAAATAATGTTTCACTCTGGAGAGGGCTGTTATGTTCTACAACAGTGTTTCTCAACTCCAGTCCCCAGGGAACCCCAACAGGTTAGGCCTTAAGGATATCCCTGCTCCAGCACAGGTGGGTAAATCAGCGGCTCAGTCATTTTGACTGAGCAACCTGTGCTGGAGCAGGGATATCCTTAAGACCGGACCTGTTGGGGTTCCATGAGGACTGGAGTTGGGAACCACTGCACTACAACATTGGTTATACCCACTGCCAGCATCACATTGCATAGCCAGTAACCAACCTCACACTGGTTGGATCCAAAAGGTTTAAATAGCTGTCTGTGAGTAGGTTTACTAGTTATGTAACTTCTTTAACCCAGGCTGTGCTGGAAAGGCTGTGCCATACAGCAGGCATAAGCTCACCAGGGTTAAAATGGAGATGAAGCAAAAAGTGACTCACTATGGGGCCTATTCACTAAACAGTGATAAGTGGTAAGTGGTTTAATGGTTGTTAAATGCCCTTATAGCGTGATAATGCCTGCTTTGCTATTCACTAAACAGTGATAAGCATAATGAACTTTAAAATCTTGCAATATTTTGTCGCCAGATAAAGGTTGGTGCTAAAAATATTGAGAGATGCATAAAAGCCTTTTTTTTCAGCAAAGGTTTGATACTGGAGGCCGGTGGGGACCCCCCCCCTGAGACCCTTGGGGACCTCTGGGGGTTTCCAGGGGGCTCCAGGTGGTTCCTGTGGGTGTCCTGGGGTCTCCAGATGGTCCCTGTGGGTGTTTGGGGGTCCGGGTGATCCTTGTGGGTGTCCAGGGGTCTCCGGGTGGTGTTAAGGGGTGTCCGGGGGCCTCCGGTGGGGTCCCAGCCGGCCTCCGGGATCAATCCTGTGCCGAAACAAAGAATTCAGCCCGTTTCATTAACTTAGCGGCTAACCGATAAGGTAATCAAAGGGTTAAATAGCAGGCACTGCATAGTTATTGGTAAAGGGAGTGGGTGAAGCTTGTAGTTGCCCCAGGGTGGTGTTTAGGCCTTGTGGGAGGGTGGCAGTAGAAGTTTACCCCTTCATTACCTTAGCGGTCACAACCACTAAGGTAATGAAGGGGTTAACTCCTCACGCTACCCTCCCGCAAGGCCTAAACACCCACCAGGGGCAACTACCACCTTCACCCACCCCCTGTACCAACAATAGGAATGGGTAAAAGTGCTATTAACCAAAGATGGCTAGTAGTGCTTTTACCCATTAAATTTTTTTTTTAAATAAAATACAGTGAAATACATAAAAATAAATACAACCCGCTACCCCCAACACATACAGTACAGTAAAGGGCAAAATTACTATTATCCAGATATGGATAATAGTGCATTTGCCCATTAAAAATAAAACCAGCCAGCGTAAAGTAAATAAAACTTGCACTTACTCCTGCCAAGATGAAGGCCGTCCTAATTCTCATCACTGTCCTTGTCCTCCGTTGGCAGCAACATAACAACAAAAAATACAAACTAATGGCCACTAACCCTTTAATCACCTTAGCGGTTAGTAACTGCTATAGTAATTAAGGGGTTAACCCCTCTCTCCTGCTACCCACCCCCGAGGCCTGTCTATAGCTGATGAGTCCAGCAAGGAGCTGGTTAATTGTAACTAGAATCAACTAGCCAGTCTCCACCTGGCTCATCAAACAGTTTTAAAGGTGTGCTGCACAAACTGCATTGTCTCTTGAGCACAAGAGATCCCCTGGAACATATCTCTCTAGCACAGAGGTAGTGGGTGCTGTCCGAGAGAGATCCCAGGGAACCAAACTCTTTATTCCATGATACGGTGGACTCTGGAACCCGCCAGAGAGTGCCCCCACATCGACACCAACCAAGACACAGACTGATAGAATGAACCCCTTCTTACAGGTACCTCTTTGGACTTTGGGTCAGATGTTGGTAAGAGGCCTAGCCTCCCAGCCCTGCAGGTAGGGACTGGGAAGTGTGAGTAAGCCCTTACAAAGGGATAGGCTGTTTTATTTAAGTAATAATCCCCAAAGAACAGGGGATTACTGGCCAATAATGCCCGTTTTACAAGTTATATTTGTAGTATTGTCATAAGGTGCACCCACTTCATATAATACAGGCGCTTAATGTCAATTTATTTTTTTTCATTCATTTTTAATATGCAATTAAAAATTTGCATGCAATATCACCATATCAAAACTTACCAACATCCACATACATAATAATTTTAAATGTCATGCTTTCTGCTGTACATCTGTTTAGGTTGTTACCTTATATTCAAAAATAAAATAAAAAAACCTTTCTTCGCCCTCTCTCTTTGATTTAATGTTCTATCAAGTTAAGTTTGGAAGGATTGTGACCTTTTTTTTTATTTACTGAAGCTCCCTTTCCACCTTCCCAAACAGGGAATCTATTAATTGAAGGAGTCTAAGGGACGATTCTCATAGCTCCGAAGTTGTCAACGCCAAGTCGCGCAGTTTGGCGTCTTTAGAAGGACCGGAAAGAAATGTGGGAAAAACTTCTTCTATTCTGTATTGCAAATCGCAGCTTCTATAAAAAGTGACAAAACGTGTGGTTTAACAGCCAGAACGCCCAGATTGTACGCGCTTTAGACGTGGAATGACCTGAGGTGACGCTTACTCCATCCCCAGTCTGAGTTATGGGTTTTGCTCTCTCAGCCAAACCCATATTTCCGTCTGTGGATGTAACTCGCACAATACCAATTTCGCCTCCCTTTAGGTGGTGTTAAAAATTTTTTAGATGCGGTTTGATTAAAAGAGATACGAGAATTGCAGTTTTTGTAAAAAAAAATGTGAGTTGGAGGCTCTTTTGGCAAACCGATTGGATTGGCGGAGCCAGAGTGAAACCCCTTCTAAGGAAGACTTTAAGATACAGGTTGGACATGCGAGAAGGGCTTACAGAATAGCACAGCATGCCCAACCACGTCTTAATGACACTTTAAAGCAGTTTGTCACACTTTGGATCTACGAGAACAGGACCCTCAAAATGTAATACATGTAAGAGCTTACCATTGTAGAAAGTCATATTGCAAAGGTCCTCAAACTGCGAAATAACAAATACAAGTCATATTGCATTAAAAATGGCATTATTATTAAGGTTTATTTATTTTTACAACAGTTGTATCCCATAGTGGGATTTCATAATGCTAAAAGGTTTGATACAACCCCTGTCATCAGACTATGTTATTATAGGATGTCGGTTACTCTGAATGTGTGCTATAGTATGCTGCACTGTACAGCTTTACAGGGATAATCAATGGATACATACAGAGCCTGAAACAAAATCTCAGGGAAACTATTTGTGTCCTTTGTTGTCCTTTTACAAACCAAGGGTAACCTCATTTGTATTGTCAGCATACAGTAACCCAGAAGAGACTTACTACCATGTACTAGAACTCAGTGAGTCTAATTCCATGAACAAGTATGGTTCTTTGTGGAGATTGTGTTAGTAGGGACTTGCCTTCATTGTACTGCTCACTCCACGGAAACAGCCCTCACTAAAATAACTGACGCCCTCCATGCTGCCAAAGACAGAGGTCATTACACTCTGCTCATATTACTTGACCTCTCTGCAGCATTTGACACCGTGGACCACCCTCTTCTCCTTCATATTCTCCATACTCTTGGTATTCAGAACAAAGCTCTATCCTGGATCTCATCCTACCTCTCCCATCGTACTTTCAGTGTCTCTTCTGCTAACACCTCCTCCTCCTCTATTGATCTCTCTGTGGGGGTACCTAAGGGCTCTGTCTTGGGACCTCTTCTCTTTTCTCTGTACACACTCTCTCTTGGTGACCTAATAACATCTTTTGGGTTTAAATATCACCTCTATGCTGACGACACACAAATATACTTTTCAACACCCGACCTTACACCTGCTGTACAAACCAAAGTTTCTGAATGTCTCTCTGCTATATCATCCTGGATGGCCCTCCGCCGCCTTAAACTCAACATGGCTAAAACAGAGCTCCTCATACTTTCTCCCAAACCTGGCCCTACTACCTCCTTCCACATTACTGTTGGAACTACGATAATTCACCCAGTAGCCCAAGCACGCTGCCTAGGGGTCACACTCGACTCCTCTCTCACATTTGCCCCTCACATTCAAAACATTTCTAAAACTTGACGCTTTTTCCTCCGCAATATAACAAAGATACGCCCTTTCCTCTGTTGCTCGACTGCTAAAACTCTGACTCAGGCCCTCATTCTCTCCCGTCTTGATTACTGAACAAATAGAAGGGGAGGTGGAGTATGTCTATATGTTAAACCAGATCTAAAACCTATTATAAGGGATGATGTCTATGAAGGGAATGATGAAAATGTAGAGACCTTGTGGATAGAAATTAGCAGTGGAGGTAAAAGTATAAAGAAAATGTTTGTGGGAATATGCTATAAACCACCAAATATCTGTGAGATTGAGGAAGCTAAAATACATTTGCAAATGGAGAAGGCATCAAAACTGGGTCATGTTTGCATAATGGGGGATTTTAATTATCCAAACATAGACTGGGGCAATGAGATTAACGTTACAATAAAAGGAAACAGGTTTTTGGGGGTGCTTAAAGATAATTATATGACCCAAATTATTGAGGAACTAACCAGGAGAGGGGCAGTTCTGGATTTGGTCATATCAAACAATGTAGAAGTAATAACAAATATTCAAGTCCTGGAACATTTGGGTAACAGTGATCATAACATGGTCTCATTTGAAATAAATTATCAAAAAACAGATTACTTGGGTTCAACAAAGACTTTAAACTTTAGAAATGCAGATTTTAATAAACTGAGGTCTAATCTAGTAGTAATACAATGGGATGATGTTTTTGCAGGGAAAAATGTAGAAGATAAATGGGCAGTCTTTAAAACATTGTTAGAAAAGCACACTTATCAGTGTATACCCTTGGGTAATAAGTATAAAAGAAATAAGTCAAAACCAATGTGGCTAAATAAACAGGTAGTGGAGGAAATGGACAAGAAGAGGAAGGGGTTTAGATTCTTTAAGTCAGAAGGGACAGAGACATTGTATCAGAATTATAAGGAATGTAACAAAAATTGCAAAAGGGCAATTAAATTAGCAAAAATGGATAATGAAAAAAGGATTGCAATAGAAAGTAAGGTCAAACCTAACAAGTTCTTTAAGTACCTTAATAACAAAAAAATGAGAAAAGAAAATACAGGACCCTTTCAGTGTGAGATGGGTAGGCAGATTATTGGAGATAAGGAAAAAGGAGAGGTATTAAACAAATTCTTTGCCTCTGTGTTTACCAGGGAATAATCAAGTTCAATAGTAGCGCCACAGAAGGAAGCCACAACCTCCATATTAATGACCAATTGGTCAACTGAGGAAGAAGTTCATAAGCGACTTGAAAAAAATTAAAGTAAATAAGGCACCTGGCCCCGATGGCATACATCCAAGAGTTCTCAAGGAGTTAAGCTCAGTAATAGCAAAACCATTATATTTAATATTCAAGGACTCCATTTCCACAGGCTCAGTACTTCAATAGTAGGGAAACTACTTGAAGGTTTAATACGGGATAATATTCAGGAATACCTAATGGAAAACAAAATTATTAGTAATAGTCAGCATGGATTTATGAAGGATGGATCTTGCCAAACTAACCTTATTTGTTTCTTTGAGGAGGTAAGTAGGAATTTAGACCAGGGTAATGCAGTTGATGTGGTCTACTTAGATTTTGCAAAGGGTTGTCATAAATGGAACTTTTTCAGGTTGGGCTAAAGTCGTGAGTGGAGTACCTCAAGGATCGGTACTGGGACCCCTGCTTTTTAACTTGTTTATTAATAACCTAGAGGTTGGGATCGAGAGCAAAGTCTCCATCCTTGCTGATGATACTAAATTGTGTAAGGTAGTAGAATCAGAGCAGGATGTAATTTCTCTTCAGAAGGACTTGGAGAGACTGGAAACGTGGTCAGGTAAATGGCAAATGAGGTTTAATACAGATAAATGTAAGGTTATGCATTTGGGATGCAAGAATAAAAAGGCGATTTACAAATTAAATGGAGATATATTGGGGGAATCCTTGATGGAGAAGGATTTAGGAGTGCTTGTAGACAGCAGTCTTAGCAATAGTGCCCAATGTTATGCAGTAGCTGCAAAGGCAAACAAGATCTTATCTTGCATCAAACGGGCAATGGATGGAAGGGAAGTATACATAATTATGGCCCTTTACAAAGCATTAGTAAGACCACACCTTGAATATGGAGTACAATTTTGGGCACCAATCCTAAGAAAAGACATTATGGAACTAGAGAGAGTGCAGAGAAGAGCCACCAAATTAATAAAGGGGATGGACAATCTAACTTATGAGGAGAGGCTAGCTAAATTAGATTTATTTACATTAGAAAAGAGGCGTCTAAGAGGGGATATAATAACTATATACAAATATATTCAGAGACAACAAAAGGAGCTTTCAAAAAGAACTATTCATCCCACGGGCAGTACAAAGGACTCGGGGCCATCCCTTAAGGTTGGAGGAAAGGGAATTTCACCAGCAACTAAGGAAAGGGTTCTTTACAGTAAGGGCAGTTAAAATGTGGAATTCATTACCCATGGAGACTGTGATGGCCGATATAATAGATTTGTTCAAAAAAAGGTTGGACATCTTTTTAGATGGGGAAGGTATACAGGGATATACTAAATAAGTATACATGGGAAGGATGTTGATCCAGGGATTAATCCGATTGCCAATTCTTGGAGTCAGGAAGGAATTAATTTTTCCCCTTAATGGGGTTTTTTATTTGCCTTCCTCTGGATCAATAAGTAAGTATAGATATAGAATAGATATAGAATAAAGTATCTGTTGTCTAAATTTAGCATAGGTTGAACTTGATGGACGTACGTCTTTTTTCAACCTCATCTACTATGTAACTATGTAACCTCCTGCTGTCCGGCCTTCCTGCCTCTCACCTGTCTCCCCTTAAATCTATCCTAAATGCTGCTGCCAGAATCACTCTACTCTTTCCTAGATCTATCTCAGCATCTCCCCTCATGAAATCCCTCTCCTGGCTTCCGATCAAATCCCGCATCTCACACTCCATTCTTCTTCTCACTTTTAAAGCTTTACACTCTTCTGCCCCTCCTTACATCTCAGCCCTAATTTCTCGCTATGCACCATCCCGACTCTTCTTTCTACCCCTTTGTATCTAAAGCCCTCTCCCACCTTAAACCTTTTTCACTGAGTGCCCCACGCCTCTGGAATGCCCTTCCCCTCAGTACCCGACTAGCACCCTCTCTATCCACCTTTAAGACCCACCTTAAGACACACTTGCTTAAAGAAGCATATGAATAGCACTGTAAATATTCTGAACATGATACATAAAGCTTGGCCCCCTGCAAGCGCACTTATCAGAACTCCCTCCTACTGTCTCTGTACGTTCTCCCCTCTTCCTTAATGTTACTTTAATGTCTAAAGCACTTATTCCCATGATCTGTTATTTATATTATCTGTTATTTATTTGATTACCACATGTATTACTACTGTGAAGCACTATGTACATTAATGGCGCTATATAAATAAAGACATACAATACAATACAATTGTACATTGCAAAGCACCATGTGATTCAATGTCTTGTCTTTTTGTCCCTGGAGTGCTGCAGAAGAAAGCTACACTTCATTATCCTTGTCCCTAGCATAGGAGAGACTGGTATAGACAGAACAGTGCTCAGACCTCTGACAGTGACCAGGATTAGGCACCCAGCCTAAAATGTATACTGTAGCTGCTGCCAGGTATATAAAATATCTCATGGTAAAGATTGGACTGTTAGACCACCTCCAGACTTTGAAACTCAAGCCTGTGAGTCCATCAGGATTGGATATCTAAAGACCATTAAAAAGAATATACCCTCAACTTACTAGGTAAGGGTTAAGACTATCTTTGAAAGACTCCCAGCTGAAATAACTGCGCTAACAGTATCTCATGAAGAAAGTTCTTAACCTTAATTGAACAGAGGGACAGCCCCTATACAAGTTTTACTTCCATAACCTTAAGGGGAGAGAGGGACAGCCCCTACGCAAGGCATCAATAACCTTAAGGAGACAGAGGTACGGCCCCCTCCAACAATGTAAGATCATCCACTCAAACCACGGTAGGCACGTTCCAGATCCAGCTGCATCAGAGGTTTTGTTTCTGAGACATTTAAGGCCTAGTCGCCATCTCTACAGTGCAACGGAAACGTGAGTATTAGGGTAAGGCCCTGTTCCGTTAGTTAGATAGGGACATACAATCCAGAAACCCTGGGCAGCCCTCCGTGCCTCTGGATAGGCCCGGTGAAGCATTATTTCTTGAAGCTCACGTGTTGCACTTGTTTCTATATTTTCGTTTATTTGGGCCCTCAATATAACTTCCAATCATTTATTGGCAGATCCCCAGGACTAAAAGACTGGGAGGGGTTATAGATATATTCCCTGTTAGTGTTGTGTAATGGGCAAGGGAATTTATATTTGTGTATGTGTATCTGATTATTATGTGTCTGTTTATTCATGTTTATTATTATGCTATTGTCTTAGTTAATAAACCTATTTGACAGTGTTTACTTCCCATTGTTTATAAAGAGAAATCTGCTGGTTATTGGTAAGCTACAGTACAAGAGTGTGACAGATGTACATAATTGTAGTTTCCTGGAAGTTATCAATTGGCTCATACACCTACATAATCACCAGGTGGAGGCCCTGAGGCGCTAAAAACACTAACGTACATAAAGAGAAGCATGAATCACAGAGCTAAAGAATACTTTACCCTTAGGATAAAGATCTCAAGATCATTCAGCTCTAGCAGGGTAACTCATTACACGACGTACGTCACTGCTGGTTTTCCCATAAGAGGCTGAAGGAGCATTACATAAGTTGGAGGCGCTGCTGAGATCCCACTTCTCAGCCACTGGCTGGAGTAGGTAGAAACAGCACCTGTCTGCTTGGAAATAATTGTCCTGTAAGATTCTGTTTTCAGCAAATGGGTATATGACACAACACATTAAATAATACAAATTCTTACAATTGCACAATCAAGATAGCTGTCAATCCACAATATTGGACACTACAGTGCTAAAGACTGCATCAGCACATAACATATGTGCAGTAAAACATAATGATATTATAATACCTGTGCATCGGCGATTAGCCAGGATTTGCAGTGCTCAGAAAACCTGCCCCCAGACCAATACACATTGCCCCAAATAGATAATGATTTTACAGTTTAACAGGAAGCAAGTGGTTCTCAGTGGGATTAAAGAAGTGGATATTATCAAATACCCATGAAGGAAGAATATACAGAGATGACCTCTTTTATCTGCCCTGTGGAACATTTTCATTTTGAGCATATGCCACAGTTCATAACAGGAGCTATGAAAAAATATATTAAAAGATTAAAGTTCTGCGTACATCAAGCAAGAGATTACAAGCAATCAACGAAGCATGGTGTGGGTTACCGCACATTGGAACTGAGGATCGCAGATCAGACTCACAGCAGGTCACTTCCTATACAGCAGCAGTGAAATCGTCCGATAATCCCAAATCCACAGACCTCCCTTAGGTCTAGCCACAATCAGGAGTGTCCTTAGTATAGCAGTAGGGATAAGGGGAGCTGGTACACAACCACTATGGAGTTCAGAATACTCTCTGTGTTCCTCGCTCCACCCGACACTATCGACACTTCCAGTCACGTGACTCGTGCGCTTGGTCACGCAATGATGACACAGCTCTCGCTCGATCTTCTCCTCAGAGTCTAGATGTAGATTCGGTCGTGCGCAGTAGATAGGAGCAAGTGGCAAATGGCAAACTCACAGATATGAGGAAACACAGATATAGCTAGTATGCAGCTATTTGGCACTCATCCAACACGTTTCGTAGCCGAGCGCTACTTCTTCAGGGAAGCTATTTCTGTATTTCCTCCTATCTGTGAGTTTGCCATTTGCCAGAAGTAGCGGCATTAAATGTAAGAAAATACATATGAGTCAAGTATTTATACATCTTAAAAATAATTAACCTTTTTTTATTTTATTTTCTAACATACTTTGGAGTGTTTGAGCAAACTGAAATTTTGAGAGAGAAGAAATACAAAGTTATGAAAAATGCTGTTCAACCAATCTTTTCCCTGTTCATGTTTATTTGCAAATGTAGCAAAGGAGGGGAGAAAACGGAGCACTAGATCCACGAGGCTATGCCAAAAAATGCAAGGATGCGTTCCCACAGTGCAGGCTTATTTAATGGTCAGATACAAAATAGATACACACCAACGCGTTTCGGACTACAACAAGTCCTTTCTCAAGGTGAATAAAATACTTACCCCCCTGGAGTGTTATTTATATGAATTACCTGCACCTCTGTGCCAATCGCGGCACTTCCGCATTGATCACGTGATCGGAGCGTCAAGCGTCATTGCGTGGTGGTGCGTCATCTCACGCATGGGGTATCGCGCCTGGACACACACAGGACCTAGTCAGGGAACGAGTGAAGCATGAAGGCGTGTCCACAAGTGCCCTGAACTGTGTCTCATGCCTTGCCCAATGCGAGAGTCCCAGCGCGTGAATGGGTGTGACGTCATCACGTCACGCTAGATGAGGGATGATTGGGAGGTGTAATTTAAAAAAAACTTAGAAAAAACTTTATTGGATACACACACTCCAAAAGGGGAACATCAAGGTAAACTTAATGAAAAATTAAAAAGACATGACAAGTGTTATAAAAAGACAAACGTTTAAAAAAACAATAACTGTTTAACATTAATTAAATGAACAACCTTTGATATTGGGTATTGTTATCAAAATATCGTGGTAACGATGGGTGTGCATGGGGTTGAGTGATTACACTTAATATATATATTAGTATATGGCAAGAAAACATACAAAATATATTCACTAATTTAGGTTTGCTTTTTAGAACAACCCCAATGCCCCTGAGGAAACTGACATAGGACTGAATGAGTGACAAATTGTTAATGAGAATTGTACAATCCTGATCTTAATTCGAATAGGGTTATGTACATATTGTGCATTAAGTAATAAGATCTAATATAAACCTAGTTGGACATCAATACTTTACAAATTGATTTTGGTCACTCTGTAGGAGGGACAATCTGTGAGGTAGTATTTGAAATATGTAATAATTATCAGGGTTGTGCAATGTCTCTATTATATGGCACAAATATATTGCATAACGGAAAATTAACATTTTTATATTTTATGCACAATCCCTGAAAATCAATTCCATAATGTTTCAACATTATTCTCGGACAATTATATCTGAGCAACAACACTCGAAGGAGCATACATATTAAGTATTAGAACAGGTTTTGTGTGTCGAACAAGAGAGATCCTATATCCCAATCGGAATTTAAACCGTGAGGGATCCGTGTCTGTAAGGTGAAAATCCAATATAGTTCTCTCTTGTTCAGAACATTCAACCTATTGCCCCCTCTCGTGGGGAATGGTACATGTTCTATACCTTGGCAGGTTAGATTGTTAACATTGCCCAAGCTACAATGTGTGAAATGATTGGACACTGGGTGACTGGTATCTTTTTTTGCAATAAGGCGCAGATGTTCTAATATACGAACTTTGAGACATCTTATAGTGCGGCCGACATATTGCTTGCCACAGCCACATTTGAGCAGGTACACCACATGTGTGGTGTCACAATTAATGAAATGTTTCAACCGAAATTTGTTTTTAGTTTTAAATGAAATGAATTCAGTAGTTTGATTCATAAATTTACAAATTTTACATTTTGAACACCTATGGTTACCCAGGGGTAACCTATTGACAGGTACTGACTCCGAAGAGAACATGCTTGCAGAGACATAGTTAGCTATTGTTTTTGCCCTCCGAAACACGAATCTGGGACCCTCCTCATAAATAGAGTGTAGTATTGGATCTGCTGCCAACACTGCCCAATGTTTTTTGACTATGTGTTTGATAGTCATTGCTTGATTACTGTGTTGAACAATAAAGTATGGTGATTGGGGACATTTCATATCTATATCCGTTATTGGGTTAATCCACTTTTCTACAATCAAGACATGTGTAGTGTTCGCTGTATTCTTTAGAGCACCATACAACGTTTTCATCATGTTTATTTGCAAGACTGATATTTCCAATAATTTTAATAAGATTAGGATTGTTAGCATAAAGTTACCAGAGTGAGCATGCTGGTGTTTCGCCACATCAGTGTTTTTCAACCAGGGTTCTTAGGAACACTTGGGTTCCCCGGGCATCCGTAAAGGGTTCCCTGCAATTTTTGGGTAATTTGAAATTGGTATGAAATACAGAAGGATTTACAATGCATCTGATCACAGAGTTGCTATTAGAAATGGTTGGGGGTTCCTCAGAATGTCACTCAGGGTTCCCTAACCAAAAAAAAATTGGAAACCACTGCTCCACATATTAGTTTTCTATACCAAAGTTGCCAAAAGACCAGCGAATGGGAGAACAAAACCAGGTCTCCACCAAAGATCACTACAGGCATACCCCGGTTTAAGGACACTCACTTTAAGTACACTCGCGAGTAAGTACATATCTCTCAATAGGCAAACTGCATCTCACGCATGCGCCTGTCAGCACGTCCTGAACAGCAATACCAGCTCCCTACCTGTACCGAAGCTGTGCACAAGCGGGGAGACTATAGAGCCTGTTACACATGCGTTATTTACATCAGTTATGCACGTATATGACGATTGCAGTACAGTACATGCATCGATAAGTGGGGAAAGGTAGTGCTTCACTTTAAGTACATTTTCGCTTTACATACATGCTTCGGTCCCATTGTGTACGTTAATGCGGGGTACGCCTGTATTACATATTTGAATTGGAGTCCATTATCAGGTATGGTCTGGGATAAGCGAGGGTTTAGTGATCAGAACTCCACTCTCATACTTGAAAGACAATTACTGTAGAAACCTTGTTCCAGCTTCTCCTGACCTTCAGCAAGTCATCAAGCACTAAATATAACGGCAGCCCTAATTATTTTAAAATTCATATTTAATATATATATATAGGTCTGTGCTAAATAATAAGTAATTATTGCAAGAATAAGTTTAAAATGTAGGAAGTCTGCCAATTAAATGTTTGATATTCTTTTGCACTCTCATCATGTGCAAATATGTTAACACAATGTGCAGAAGGACGATCTTTTTTTTCTTCTTCAGGTTTCTGCAGGCCTTCACTCCCTGCTGGGAAGAGCTGTTTCTCTCAGCCCTGTGAATGTTGCACAGCGCACCCACACATTTAATGCATGTTAAAAAGCATCCTTTTGTCTTCTTGACTTGTGTGTCACGTAGTAGCAAAGGATTTGGCTACATGGCAATTAATCAAGTGACCTGCTTCTAGCTTTGATCTGCAGTGCAGAGGACAGGGAAATCTGAAGAATCCCTGTTCACTTTAATGAGCGTTAATGATAGTTTGTAACAGCAGAAATATCAGGTTCTGCTCAGTTTTCTTGTTATAGAAGTAATATGAATGGTAATGGATGTAAGCTAAATGCACTTGTGTATGAGGCCTTACCCTTACTTACAACTAGGCCAGACCTATCTAGTATTCTAATAGCAAAGTCTTTGTAAAGAGATCATTTTAATGAATTAATATTGGGCTTAGAAAGTTGCAGTCATAGTTTTTCTTATATGGACATTTCTAGGTATATGGACATGTACAATTAGGATATCATTGGAAACTGTTGTATGAGTGAATTAAATAAAATCTCAGTGATCTGAGGAACAACAAAACTGCACAAAAGTATTAGGTAAATAGGGAAACTTAAATCCTTATTCATTATATTGTGAATCTGCTGTTTCATGTCAGTGAGGTCTCTGGCGCACATTCACACAGCTCGGTTAATTTGGACCTAATAACGTAACGTTCCTGAAATAGGTAACGGATGTTATTTTTCACCTTTTTAATGGGCATCCTCAAAGCAAATTATATGCAAAACTAACGTCTATTAGCAAAATGACCATTGTAGCGTTAAGATGTGTTTAAAAAATACATTGCACATGTGCATTGGGAAAGCGTGTTACTAGCGAACATCCATTAGTGATCCATTACGTATTAGCGTGTCCTGAATACCGAGCCCATGAGCATGTCACAATTTTAAATAAATACACTTGCCCAATTACAAACTTGCCATTTTGGACTGACACACAGTAGAGATGGCTGCTCATGCTCCTACCTCCACTGCCGGGGTTACTACTGCTGTTGGGACAGGTAGATCAGAAGCATGTTACATTTAATGATGAGAAACAGCAGATTCTAATTAAAGGTGTGGTGGCAAAGCCCTCTAAATTAATGGGTGCTTTTTGCCAGAAGACCAGTACTGCAGAAAATCAGCTTATTTGGGGGCACATGCTGCAGTGTATGAAAGCTCTCAGCAATACTGTCCGCGCCATCACATGCTAAAAATTAAATGGGCAGAAAGGCCAAAGTAAAAAACAAATTGGCAGACCATGCTACAGAGGTTGACGAGGCAGTCCACATGTCCCCTTGCAGTTGACCCCGATGGAGGAGCTGCTCAGCGATCGCTTGCCCCCAGGTAATAGGACTACTGTACCTGGCCTTGTGTACTACACGGATCACGAGACCTAAGTGACACTACAGTACAATTATAATACACTAGATATCAATCTCATGTATACATGTAAATTTAGAAACAACCTTGAACATCAAAGCAAACATCCATTTATTATTTACAGTGCACTCACACATACAGGTGAGAAGTACTGAGCTACATGACATGTGACATGCTTACATGTGTGTCCACATAAGGCCTGTGTCCCTCAAATCATGTTCCTGCATAAATACATTCCAGAATTAGGATGTTAGCCATACCAATCATGTAAGAGAGAGTCACTTTTAAAGTACTTTATGTCACCTATTGGCCAGGACATACTTGAAAATTAGAGGTCAGTCTAAGGAGCCTATTCAGGTAGCTTCGATAAGATCATTGCAATATCGATCGGTTTGGCATGTTGTTACCCCACGGTATGAAATGTGTGTAAAAACGGTAATCAGTAATGTTCTTGGCTTGGTAGATACCGTTTGGTACAAACATGCCAAACCGACCGACTATGCAGTTGCTTTTTCAGAGATCTTACTGTGTGATCTCCCTCCAGTCTGTAAGAGCTGCGCAGACAGAACTGCATCTCCCTGAACAGCTCTTACAGGCGATCGTCCTGTTTTTATTTACATTTTATTAATATAATATTGAAGCAGGGGGACTCCGGAGCAGAACCGCATTAATTTCAGGTCCGGGGACACCCTGCTTCCTGAGATACAGGCCCTGGTAGGGGGTACCAATATCTCCAGCAAGTTTAATTCTCTCGTGTCATGTGCTCAGGACATTTAAACGTGCAGGGGATACCGGGACCCCATACTGGGCCTGTAACTCGGGAAGCAGGATTTCCCCATACCTGAAATTAGTGCGGTTCAGCTCCAGAGACTCCCTGCAAATTTATATTAATAAAATGAAAATAAAAACAGAGCTTCATAAGGTAATTATGGGGTTACCGCCTCTTCTCGGTTTGTCCTCATAAAACAAGTACACAATCGGGTGGTTTGTCACCTTTTATACATGTGATTTGCAATAGAGAATATCATTTTTCACATATGTCACACCATAAGTACTGAACACGTCAAAACGTGCGATTTGGCTACTAGACTAAGCCCTATAGAGTTAACTAATCTAAAAAATATTATTTCCTGAAAAATTAAGAAACCGTTCAATTATTGGTCTTGCGTTTGAACATGTTTTTAGCTAAATAGATATGAATAATTATTGATTATTCATGTCCATCTTCTTCCCTAAACTATTAAAGCTGTTTAATTATTACTGGAATATTCCATATGCTCTGTTTCCAAGTTAAAATGAAAGGTCTCAAAGGACAAAGGTATTACAATACTCTACACTTTAAGGAGATTTAAGGCGGTTGTGATAGTAACGGAGCATTCTTCAACAAATATAAAAACAAATTGGGGTCTAGGAAATTGTACATGAAACTACACAAGATAAGTTGTAAACAGGTTTCGATGACTGCTGCACATTATATTACAATATTGAATTTCATATATAAATATTAAAAGTATTTATTTCCTTATTGATGTAGTTCAACATTCTAGTAGCTGTACTGGTTCTGGAGAAAAGCAGATTTGATGTAGGTTATGTTACCTTTTAGAGGATCAACATTTGAATTCTTGATAGATGATATTACTGTATATTATGCAGCGCTTTTGAAACCTCATAGGTGCACTTGAATAAGAAATATATGAGTTTCCAAAGTCCTGTACACTATATTTTCATCAATAAAGAACCCTAAATGTTATCACAACCTACACTGAATCTGTTTTCCTTATTGATTAATTTAATATGAGCTTCCTGAAGATTATGGAAAATAAACATTTAATTTAAAAAAAATGAAGAATGATATTCGGTATTTTAATGATTTAACTATTGTTTATTTAAGAACATGCACATATACAGCTGCACTGTTGCTTTGTTAGAAGCCAACTTATGGAGCAGATATGTGTAAATGTCTTTAAAAAATGTCATGAATTTCTTTTACTTTTCGCATTCATGACCTTACTCAAATTATTGGAAAATGTTACAGATTTTTGCCAGCAAGTTAACCCCATTCCTACCATACTGAGTGGACTAATTTATTTGAACTAAATCTACCTGCAATTGTAACCATCTACTGTACCCTTAACACTCTTCTTGATAAACATGTTTTCTGCTATCATGCATCTCTATGGGACAATTCCAATAAGGAAGCCTCAGACTTTTCCAGAGGTCTATACTTATCTCTTCTTTCAATATGTCACACGTCTTTAGGAAAGTGTACAGTAACTTACCTATTTGTAGTACTTGTATGCAGTAGATAAGCACTTTCATGTGATGTGTCTCATCCTTGCTTCAAATATCTATTTCATGCAGGAATGGGCTAGGTCTGAGCATGGTATGTTAAGCACATTTCAAAAAATGCTTGTAGTATGGTATTGCTCATGTGCAACTATTATTGTTATTAGTGGTATTATATTATATATATATAATGTACTGACTAGAGATGGATGAATTTGGATCTGGAGCGGATCAGCCAGGTCCTTTGGTCTCCGGATTTCAGCGGATCAATCTCAAAAAGGGCGATTTGCGTTTTGCTGATTTTTTTATTATTACCAGTACACTCCGCAGACTCTGCAGCCCGTCAACGGATTTGTAGAATCCAATTCGTGGATTCAGCAATTCGTTGGCAGATTCTTAAGAATCCGCCAACAGATGGCTGAATCCGCTAATTTAATTCTACAGATCCATCCACAGATTGTATCCAATGGCGGTTTTTCATGAATTCGGACGGATTAAAACTGACCAGATCCGTTTGCAGATTTTACACCGCGATACGGATTTTGGGTTGAAAATGGATTTCAGCGGATTTGTCCATCTCTAATCCTGACCATGAAAACATGACATAATGTATTCTACTACATATGGAAAAGGTGACTGACACTCTTTTAAAGTTAGTTGCAATGCATGAACATCAATATTTTAACACATCATGAAACAGTTATTTACAAAAGGTTCGTATGATATAGTAAAGCGGACATTTTGAGTTTAAATGAATAGAATGGTTTAATGCAGACGCAGACTGTTTTCAATGCTGAAAAAGTGATCTTACATATGGAATCATTTTTAACATAACCAATGTATTAAATAATGGGGAGGCCTTCATTCAAAGAGTTGTTAGTTGGGCACTAGTTAACAAAAATTATATTATGTTATGATTTATACATAGAAACTCAAAGTGTGTACTAAATTCTAAAACAATGATTTTAACATTAATTGAAAATACACAATTAATCATTTGGTTTTCTTTATAAAATCAACAAAGAAATTGGAACTCTTAATGGTGTGCTTTTATGATGCAATGTTTCATTCTTTTTTACCAGATTATCATTTTGTTCCTAAAATTAAGAAATGATGGAACAATATTATGCATAAGTTATAAAATAAATCTCTTTTGCTGCAGCAAGAGGACGCTTCTTGGTTTATTTAGTATTGAAGATGCATTCAAGACAGATGTTAACAGTTTGTTGCAGTTAATTGCATTATCAGTTTGTCCAATATGCTTAAAAGATACAGATGCATTTTCTACTCGAATAAATATTACACTTTTTAAACAGCTGTATAAATTCCACATTGTGACCGGTATCAGGGTCTCAGTAACAATAAAGCATCACAAAGCATGAAAGAATTGCCCTGTCCATTTAGCCAGTATGTCACCTACTGGAACAAAACATAATGTAACCCTGTCAGGCGTCCACCCACAAACTTCATTCTATATTGTGGATGGAAGCATGTATGCTCCCAGGCCTCCTGCTCTCACACATAGCCAATTCTTTAAATTAAAAGGTCAGAAAATGCTGTTTTGTTAAACAAAAAAATGTACTTCCCTTAATGCAAGTAATTTCAACAGAGGAACACCCGAATAGTTCTGGAGTTGAATTGGAGAGAAATCTTAAGTATCAAGACAAGTAATCATTAAATAATAAAACATAAAACATTATTTTTTTAAAACATATTTGTGTTGCCCAGTAGTAATTGAAACATTAAATATTCTGTTTGTAAAGGCAATTTCAATGGCAGGACTTTTTTTTTTATTTCTCTGAAAATAAACAAATCAGGATTAATGAACTGCTAAAAGAAATTGGATAGACAAACAAATTGTTTTTCTTAATGACTCTTTTGTAAATTACCAGTTATAGTGTTAACTGATATGGTTACAAAAGTTATGCCCATTCTTGTATCATGCCACAAATGGATACATATTAAAGAGTAACATTTGCAGAGAAATTATTCAATTTCCCCATTTTTTTGTTATATTTGTTAATCATATCCTGTTGTTGTATCAGCATCCCTTATATTCTACATTGTGGAATAAAGTGCTTGCACACATTGAAAAAATAGATACATCACAAAAATATAGTGTTTTATTGATTTAATGCATCAATGTATTATTTTAATGTTGTGATCTGCCTGTTCTGTCCTTAAATGATAGCTGCACAGCACAGAGAACTACAATTTGTTGTTAACTGTAACATACTAAAGCATGTGTTATACCACATAATGTAGGATTGTCTGCAATCCCACAGATTCTGAAACATAAAACTAGTGTTGTGCAAACATATAATAACTGAAATGACAACTGGAGCATATGTAATAAATTACAGTATTCCATTATAATTCATGCGTAAGAATATTTGATCACACAATTATGTTACTTTATTTAGGGAAATTGTGTTCTATTTCAATAGTATTCTTATATTGAATTGGACATATTTTCTTTAAAAACAAATAAAACATGAAACCTAGTAAAAGTGATATTACTTTTTGGTGTTAGATTGTTCTTTATTCCATTTGAAGTGTAATAATTATGTACTACCTACCTACATTTTAGAAATGCATTTATATATGTTATCTTAATATCGAGAAAATATAAGATATGATATAAGATATGCAAAGAAAAGTGATAGAAATAGCCATACAACATTCACAGCATAATTAAATCATAGTGAAAGGAAAATATAGAAGAAAGGCTTACTTACTTACTTAGAATTAGATATGGGGTAGGAATTGCTGATCTTGAGTTTTTAAGCATTCAACATTTTCATTTTAGTTCAACCAACTCCAGCAGATGTGCATTTTTGCAGCTAACTCCAAGGAATGGGTTGTTTTGCTCCAGGTCAGATGAGGCAATTTACCAACCCTGGAGAGCAACACTACATTTCTCTCCCTCCATGCTGTCAAGAAGAATGGTGGCTGTATACTACCTTGCAAATAACAAGAACTAAACCCATTCTGATAATGGGTCTTGACTTTGACATTGTCATGTAAATTGGACAAATTCAAACACTCAGTTTGTTTAAATTGGGGCAATGGAGCATTTTCAAATAAACCACAACTCATAAGAGTTGCGTCAAAATCCACACAAAAGGAAACAAGGCAGATCTTGTGTTGTCATGTTAATGATAGCAAAAGACTAGAAAGCAATTGATAAAGGTTAGTCTTTAAATCAAAATTAAACAAACAGATTTATCTATTTTTATTTTCGCCATATAGTGTTCACCTTCAATATTCTTATTTATATGTTATGCTTACTCTTTAGACATATGTTTGTTGCTGAAAAAGCTTGACTTTAATATCTTAACATACAACCAATATTTTTTCATATATACAAACGTTTCTTATTTGTCCAAAAATGCTAAATAACATTCATATGAATTATTTAAATTCATTTGATTTATGCTGAAAATTCAATAAAAATGTTTGTTGGTTACATCTCCCATATGTCATCTTTGGAAAGTGAGGCACGTTATGGAAATGGGATGGCATTTAGTATGGCAATGAATACCCAGTTGACCCGCTAACCTGCCCTTCCTGCTTTTCACATCCCTAAAAAGTACCCATGTCCTCCTTGTATCCATTTTTAAGACCAAAAATAAGACGCCCACGCCTTATTCTTTAATGATTTATGGTTGTAACTTTATTAGCATACCCAGAAACATACAGCGTCCAACAAATTCCCAATGTTCAATAAGAAAGTGCGCTGCTCCTTGCTGGGTTGGACCCTTTTCTTTTTTGCATGGTGATTAATCAAACCAGGCCCACTCACACCATTCCCATTGTCAAGCTTGATGGGCCTCTTACGCTCATTACTTGCCTTTCCCCAGAAGACTTGACTCTGTGCACTCTAATATTAATTACATTACATTATAATTTTGCTGATAAAAATCACCTGTAAGCTTTATAGCCAAATACATGTGACAGTGCTTGATATCATGACATGTGACGTCCATTTCATTGGTCTTCCCACCCATTTGCCATTTCCTACTCTTAAAAACTCGATTGGTTCACTTTATCCCTTTTTATTTAAGCACTTATTTTAATTAATATTCCTCTTATTTTATTTTGGCGTTAATAAGATAAGGTAGCAGACTAGAAATAATAATGTGGTGTAAAAGTATTGTGCATAACTATTCTATTTGTGTTTGGTTCCACATAACAACTGCGTGGATATAGTTACAATACTTTATTGCTAGTGAAATTAAGCAAATGCTTGGGTAAACTTCATGTTAAAGATAATCTCCAGATTTATTGGAAATTGGATAGCAATATTTTTGGCATGTAGAAGCATTACATCAAGAAAATATAAAATGGTGTCTATTTACTGTACATGACATAATCTGTATAAATGTTAAATTCTGAGCAACTTCCTATTGGGACTGTGTGAGAGTTGGCAAGAGTTATTCATCCGCATAACCTTTCATCCAGCCCTGGTCCGAGTCTTTCTTAACTTGTGTGTAACTTTTGGGTATGTTCAGTGAAGCATCTTTAGCAGTGATAGGTTATCACTTACATGCACAATAGTTATGTTGCAAATTATACTTCTCCTCATGGAATCTTGGTATACCAGGGCATCTCACACTGCAGCTCCTAGATTTTAGGCTTCTTGTGCCTTATTTAATGGAAGTTAAGAGGTTCAATTAATATTCATAAAATGTTCATATTATTCCACAGATAAAATATAAACTGTGTGTCAAACTGATTGCAATAACACTTGAATATAAATAGACTAAAATGACAAACACTGTTGGTAATAAATGGACTGTGTTTGAAATCATTTTTAGCTGGCTAAAGCAATTTGTAATAAATGTATCAGTGGGGCAGAGAAGAACAGCAAACTCAAAAGTAATAACTAAATTCAACGCAAAATTTACTAGAAATAGCATTTTTAAAACAAGAATATAAATAAAATAGCATACATTTGTTATGTAGACAAGACAAAGAAAGATATTTGGTTGCACTTTATTGAATTAGATGCCTTTGACCCTTTTCGCTAAATGCCATAGAATATGTAGTGCTGCATCTATAGTATAAAGCCCATGCCAAGGGGAGCAGGGTGACTGGAAAGGAGGAGGAATTGCAGCTACATGCTAGACATTTTCTAGTTCCAAGTTGAGGAACAACTAGGATTTTGCACGAAAAAAATCCAGCCAAAATGGATTTGCCTGCAGCGTGCTCATGCCTTCCCGAGGCTTCACACGTGTTTCTATACAAGATACAATGTCAAAATGTCACAACAAATGTCTAGTATAAGACATAGCTTTGCTTTGTTTAATCTGACCTGGTAATCTACAAAAAAAATCTAAAGGCACATACAGTACTTTAATCAAAAGAAGCAACAGTACTGTTTCTCAGACTGTTTTTAACCTCATTGCAGGGGAATGGAATAGATCAGCGGTGCGTAAACTGGGGGCACGAGATGTTCTGGGGGGGGGGGGGGCGCAGCGGTAACAGAGGCTCCCGCGTTTCCCTGAAAGTATTTAAATTAAATGCCGGGGGACTGGGCGAGGCCTCTGTAACTTCACTTACCTTTGTGTCGAGCGATGTGTTGCCATGACGGAGACATGTTATGTCACGTTGCCTTGGCAGATGAAATTGTGGCTACGAGCCTCCATGCTAAGACTGACCTTTAGGAAAGTGGCATCCCAGAGCAGTTATCTGTGTCTGCTTTCCAAGGATCACCTGCGGCACCAGGAATACTATGCACATGCAGTACACAGTTGGTTGTTAATAAAACAGCTCTAGGGTTATCTAAATAAGCTTCATGTATGTTAGTTAAAAAGTGTCTAGATTGCTTTCCTAATATATAGAGTTTTAAATATAACATTACAACTGAGTCCATGGACAGCCCTGATAAATGAGCCCCCATTAAATATACCATATCATATGAATATAACTCATTCTGCATATTCTGTCAGCAACTAGTTGCACTATAGCTGCCTCCTGGAAGGGTCCTAGGCCAAATTTATCCAAAAAAATCTACAGTCTGGCTAACATTTCACTACGCAAAAATTACAGCATAATGCACAAATGCACAAATTCAGAAATATTTGGGGACCTTGGCTAGACAGAATGGCCGAACCAGGGTTTGTAGGACAAGATCTGGAACTCTAGACAACAGTATGTTGGTTTATGGCTGGCAGCCCCAGGATGGTTATCGGTTTCTGTGTGTTGTAATGAGGGCAGCAGCTCTGATGTGTAACGCGTGTGCTACCCACAAACAAGACCCCGGTACTGAGGTGGGAAGGTATGAAACCATGCACCGACAGCAGCGGAGGTGTGCCTGGAAGGCGGATTGTCAGCGTTGCCGGGTCTGGGTAGAAGAGAGTGGGTTAGTCCGTATACTCGCCGGGGTCGAGAGCAGCGTAGTTGAAGTCCGTTAAGCCGTGGTCTGGAATTGGAGAGTTTTGAATCATCGAAGATCGTATAGCCATGGTCTTGGGTTAGAGAGGTAAATGTAGTCGAGGGTAAGCCGAGGTCGATATCCAGAGGGGTTCCACTAACAAGCCGGGTCGGTACACATGGAGACAAACTGCAAGACAAGACTGGACAAGAGCTAGGCACAACTGAACTGTGAGGCACACAAGGCTACAATAGATTATGCTGAGCAATGCTTCAGAGTGCGAGCAGGGTTTATAAATGCCTTGCAGCCAATAGGAAAGGGAGCGGAGCAGAGGCGTGGCCCCAGCAGAAACCGTGATAGGCACAGGAGACCAGTGGCAGACTGATTACTTGCCGCACAGCTGGGGAGCAGTGCAAGTCGTCACGTGAACGCGAAGCTGACGCGCAAAATGCAATGCATCTGGGGGGCGGAGCTACGCTCCGAGGCAACTCTAGAAGAGCTGCGTGCGCACACTGTAAACAGAGCAGGGGTGCACACACGTGCTGGTGCCATGATTGAGGGCTGAGTAGCAGCAGGTAAGGAGGGAACACGTCGCAAAGGACGTGTTCCCCGATTCCTTACACGATAATCCTTTGTGATAAAGAAGAACCGATTAAAATAATGTTGTATTGAAACATAAACAAATACTGAACAGAATAAATTATAACCATGTAACTGTTGTGCCATGTCTCTATTCACCCTTCCCCCCCTAAACCCCCATCACCTCCCTTCCTTTTCTCTTTTGTATCCCTCAATCTCCCCCCACCCCCACCCCCACTGTTATATGCATAATTCCAAATTCTGTAATGTTATCTGTTGTGTTTCAAAAGAAATAAAAACACAACGTTGGGGAAAAAAGTGTCAAGATCTCATATTCTAACTAATTATATCTAATTCTGATACTACTCTTTGTTACCCTCTGTAGGAAATGAGTATAGAGATGGAGACATAGATTCTTTATTTCCCCAGTGGCTTTTATTTAACACGTATCTTCCAAAAACAATACAGCTTTATGGCAACACACAAATAAACAAAACAGCCTATGCCTTTGTAAGGGCTTACTCACACTTCCCAGTCCCTATCTGTAGTTCTGGGAGGATAAGCCTCTTATCAGCCTCTGACCCAAAGACCAAAGAGGTACCTGTTATCAGGGCCTCTTTCTCAGTCTGGGCCAGGGTTGGTATCCATGGGTTGCACCCTCTGGCTGGTTCCAGGGTCTGCTGTGTCCTGGAAGAGAGGATCTGGTTCCCTGGATCTCTCTGGCAGCACAGTCCTTCTGGGCTAGAGAACCCCAGGCAGTTTGTGCAGCACACCTTTGAACCGGCTTGATGAGCCAAGTGGAGACTGGCTAACGAAATCTTGCTGCAATTAATCAGCTCCTTGCTGGACTAATTAGCTCCAGACAGGCTCTAGGTTGGCTGCCTTGTTAAACAGGGGAAAAGCCCTGCCACACCCTCCTATTTTCTTGGAATGGAAACAAATGTTTTTCAATTTTTGTTCTTATTATTACTATAGGGTAATCAATATAGAATGGGTGAATTTGTTATTATATTTATGTACATCTATCCACATTTGTAATCTGTGTGAAGCCTAAATATGTCCGTTGAAATTACAAAGTCCTTTGAATTGGGTTGTATAGCAATTGTGATGCCTGCATCACGTCGCAGTATCTTTTAGTCCCAGATTAAGGCTGGAAACATTGTATTTCTCTACAGGGGGTTTATTTACAGGGTTAAATTATACACTAACAGGCCCATCGTCCATTTAAGTCAAAACCAATCATAGAAATAACACAACTACTCCTTCATAGGAGTCTAACTACTCTCTCTCTCTCTCTCTCTCTCTCTCTCTCTCTCTCTCTCTCTCTCTCTCTCTCTCTCTCTCTCTCTCTCTCTCTCTCTCTCTCTCTCTCTCTCTCTCTCTCTCTCTCCTTGTTGGCTCAAAACATGTACTATTATCTCTAAACAATATACACAGTCTCTGCACGTCAATATAGTGTTTATCTCTTATCTGTTTCTATTGGGACTCCAGGTGATTCCCTCAGGATCCGGTGAGAGTGCAGAGAATCCCTCTTCTCTGTAGTTCCAATGTTTATGGACAGCACATCCCTGCTTCAGTGCAGTCTTGCGTCCTTCATTCTTCTTTCTGGGATTAGGACCCAGGCAGTCCCAGCCGACCCGCCACTACAGTCCAGCGGGTCTAGGGGACAGTACCAGCCTCTTCTTACCTGGGGGGCTCTCTCTCCTCCCTTCTCTGGGGAAAAGCAGTCTCTTTCTGAAAAAGCCATTTCCTGACTTTTATCTCCCTGTGGAATCAGGAGTCCAGCCTGCTCAATTAGTTGCAGCTGTAGCAAGCTTCTGCAGAGGACTTTAACCTCCTGCACGCTGGAAAGTCCACTAGCTGCACTATTCCATGACCTAGAGACAGTGATTGTATCACAGTATCTATTGGCATATCTATCTATAACAAAATGTATACATTCCTTAATAAAATACAGATGCAGTAAAAGCAATGTACAGAAGTAACCAAGGCTATTGCACCCACTCATAATGCAGAATATCACAGAGTTTTTCATATAATGCAATGGCAGTGATATCACAGAATATCCCAGCATAACACACCAGTGAGTTCAATAACCTTGGCTACAATATGTAAGGGAAAAATCGGCGGTCACTGCTCCTCTGAAAAACTCCAACCAAGCGCATTCAAAATAAAAACTTTTATTAAATCAAAAAAGAAAAGACATCCACATGGGACTGTGAAACTCTGACGCGTTTCATTCTATGGGAAGAACTTTATCAAAGAGTGCAAACCTTCCTGTCAGCTACTCCCTAAGTAGGCAGTGCTGTGAATCTATGTGACCAAATTTGAGAAAGTCCTTTACGGACGAAACGCATAGGTGCGTCCCTACCATTGCTGTCTATATACTGACCATTAAAGTATCCTTTTAATACTATTCCCTGTCTGGAGTTACCCTGATTTTGGCGGTCCACTAGCTGGTATGCTGCCAGGAAACGTTGCTGTGCTCCTCTACACCCTTGCTGCTTGTATGTACCCTGAGAGGATTGCACGCTGGATCGGAACCACCCTTCAAGGACACCACCAAGGAAGGTAAAGGGCTTATGCCCCTCATACTATTACCTCCCAGTGCTGGACTGACTGATATATTTCCCCCAGGGTGGTATATACCATTATAGGAGACCTATTTTGGGGTACCCGCGTGGGCACCACCAGGCCTCTGGTTTTTCACCCTGGGATGTTATGGATGGATTATTCTACATGTCCTTGAACTTGGATCCAATATGATATATATCATTTATGAGCTATCTATGGTGAAGCACCAATATACACTACTTACTTGTTGTACAGTGTATGCTGTACGGTGTATGGTGTATTCTGTATGCTGTACGGTGTATGGTGTATTCTGTACGGTGTATGGTGTATTCTGTACGGTGTATGGTGTATTCTGTACAGTGTATGCTGTATTCTGTATGTTGTACGGTGTATGCTGTATTCTGTATGCTGTACAGTGTATGCTGTATTCTGTATGCTGTACGGTGTATGCTGTACGGTGTATGCTGTACGGTGTATGCTGTACGGTGTATGCTGTACGGTGTATGCTGTACGGTGTATGCTGTATTCTGTATGCTGTACGGTGTATAGTGTATTCTGTACGGTGTATGTTGTACGGTGTATGGTGTACGGTGTACGGTGTACGGTGTATGCTGTACGGTGTATGGTGTATGCTGTACGGTGTATGCTGTACGGTGTATGCTGTACGGTGTATGCTGTACGGTGTATGCTGTATGCTGTATGCTGTACGGTGTATGGTGTATTCTGTACGGTGTATGCTGTATGGTGTATGGTGTATGTTGTACGGTGTATGGTGTACGGTGTACGGTGTATGCTGTACGGTGTATGGTGTATGCTGTACGGTGTATGCTGTACGGTGTATGGTGTACGGTGTACGGTGTATGCTGTACGGTGTATGCTGTACGGTGTATGCTGTACGGTGTATGCTGTACGGTATATGCTGTATTCTGTATGCTGTACGGTGTATAGTGTATTCTGTACGGTGTATGTTGTACGGTGTATGGTGTACGGTGTATGCTGTACGGTGTACGGTGTATGCTGTACGGTGTATGCTGTACGGTGTATGCTGTACGGTGTATGCTGTACGGTGTATGCTGTACGGTGTATGCTGTACGGTGTATGCTGTATTCTGTATGCTGTACGGTGTATAGTGTATTCTGTACGGTGTATGTTGTACGGTGTATGGTGTACGGTGTATGCTGTACGGTGTACGGTGTACGCTGTACGGTGTATGCTGTACGGTGTATGCTGTACGGTGTATGCTGTACGGTGTATGCTGTACGGTGTATGCTGTACGGTGTATGGTGTACGGTGTATGGTGTACGGTGTATGCTGTACGGTGTATGCTGTACGGTGTATGCTGTACGGTGTATGCTGTTCGGTGTATGCTGTACGGTGTATGCTGTACGGTGTATGCTGTACGGTGTACGGTGTATGCTGTACGGTGTACGGTGTATGGTGTATGGTGTACGGTGTATGGTGTATGGTGTATGCTGTATGGTGTATGCTGTACGGTGTATGGTGTATGGTGTACGGTGTATGGTGTACGGTGTATGGTGTATGGTGTACGGTGTATGGTGTATGCTGTATGGTGTATGCTATATTCTGTATGCTGTACGGTGTATGGTGTATGGTGTATTCTGTATGCTGTATGGTGTACGTTGGAGGGTTTTGACACTTTTAGACCCATCGTAATTTATTATAGTGATGTAACTTAATCTGGTTTGTAGCCTCAACCAGTTTCAGAATAGAAGGACAGCAACCACCATCACATCACCAAAACAGCTGTATGTGACTGGGTTTGCTGGCCTACTTCTTTAACCCAGTTACTTGAAAGTTACTTCTTTAACCCTTTCCTTGCTGCAAAATCTGTGTAAAACAGCAAGTTTAAACGTAAAAGGATTAATGTTAAAGTGAATAGGAAAAAGTGATACACTATGGTATAAATGTATCAAGATTGGTGCATTCTGGGGTAGCAATCTGAACCATATGTATCCCATAAAAAAATCTAAGTTAAATATTTTATTTTTGCTTTGATATGTCTGGTTCAGATTTGTTACCCTAGAATTGCTCCACTTTTGCCTTGATACATAGTGGCTTATTCTATGTCAGCCAAAGCAGCTGATCCGGCTGTACTGGAAGTACTGGAAGTGTAAACTACTTCAATGTTTATTTATCTCATCTCTTCATTAGGGTCTGATTACCTCTGCCATTAGCCTATGCTTCTTTTATTATTGGAGTGAAGCGCTTTTCACCCTAATGGACAAAAAGTTTAGTGTTATATCTTGATTATCTCATCAATAATCATTTAGAATCATTTTTCTTCATTCAGTGAAGAAATCCATTACATTCCGTACAAAAATGTAAATTGTATTGCGTTAAATTAGCATCCACACCTCCTACCACTGGGAATAAGCTTTATAGGGATGTGTGAAATTAGAGAGAGAATACATCCAATGGTTAAAATAATTATATGGGTAATATAATTTGATGTACATGCTCTGTGTTTGAGTTGAGGAATGATAATATGGGTATGTTTGATATCATAGGACAATATTTTTTTGTTTGTTGCATTAATTATTTATATAAATAGTCAAGTCCCATTACTCAGAACAAAAAGAAAATAGATGAGGTGTTTGGTGTATAAGTTTCACAACTTTGAGGACTCAGGGGGCTATGCACTAAGCTCAATGGCTTTGCGTTCTGATTTGGCCAAAAAGCAGATTCGTTAAAAAGTGAAGCCGGGGACGCGATGCACTAAGGCCTTGAGGCCATTTTTTAACGTAACTGCTCAAAATAGCTCAGAACAGTCACAGCGTACGTGATGCTTTTTTCCCCTGCTAGCGTTCTGAACCTTTCCGTTCGCTAGCTGATAGAAAAAAAAGCCGCATGTAACATTTGCATGGAGATTTGCTATCCATGCAAGACTGTTACAGGCGATCGTACACTAAATAAAAACATTTTAATAATAGTGTACATGAGCAGGGGGTCTCCCGAGCTGAACCGCATTGGTTCAGGAGTTACAGGCCCTGTTATGGGGTGCCGGTATCCCGCATTGATTTCTGCCTCAGAGACCCCCTGCTTCCCGAGTTACAGGCCCCAGTATGGGGCATCGGGTGCCAGTGCCGCTGCCATCTTTATAGCGTCCAATGCGGTTCAGCTCAGGGGACCCCCTGCTCCCGCACACTATTAATAAAAATACATTAATGCAGCTTCATTACCTTAGCGGATAGCCGCTCAGGCAATGAAGGGGTTAAGGCACATTAGCATGTTTATTGGGGACAATTGCCCCCAATAAATAACACACATCCCCCCCACCCCCTAACACATACAGTCTCGGGCAACGAGAGAGGATAAGATTTGGCCTTTGGCAAGGTGTATCCAGGTACCAGGTCAATCGGACAGTCGTAGGAACGATGAGGGGGTAGGAGCTCGGATTGCGTCTTGCTAAAAACGTCCCAAAATTCTGCGTAAGGGGAAGGTAACTCCCTCTAAGGATTGGATGTGTTAGCTAGTAGATAGGACGGACATTCCGTAGACAAAGAAGATTCTTCTGACCTTGACCTCCAGTCAATGGGATTAGGGGATACCCAATCGATGAGCGGATTGTGCTTCTGCAACCAGGGCAGGCCAAGCGTGATCGGTGTACCCGGGGCATGAATCATGTCAAAGCCCAGAGTCTCTTTGTGAGAGTGAGAAGAAAGGGTGATAGGTCCGGTCTCCAAGGAGATATATGCCGGAGTGAGTGACCGATTATCAATCCCGACCAAGGCAAAGGGGGAGTTCTTCTTGGAAAGTGGGATCTGATTTTGTTCAGAACAGGTCTGGTCCATGAAGTTCCCTACTGCGCCGGAATCGATAAATGCTGCTGTGGAAGTGCGGAAGGTAGGACCGGAAAGGGAAATGGGAATGGTCAATCTTTTAGGGAGTTCCCTTCTGGGTAGGGGCAAGGAGATTTAGCACCCAGGAAGCACCCCTTTGTACTCACTGGGTTTGGTCATTTCCCGGAGATGGTGGATTGTCACGGGTACGCTGCTGAGAAGATCCGCAATGATGGTACGACTTTCCGGTTGAGCGAAATTGTCGTAAGGGTGCCCGAGGTTGCTGGACTCCGAGTTGCATCGGCTCTGGGGCTTCCAGCGCAGGCAGCGGGGAGAAGACGGGTCTCGAGGTAGAAGAGAACCTGGAGAAGGAAGTACGGAAAGGCGTAGCCCGGGGTTGCTGACGCTGAGCGCGACGTACCTGAAGACGCTGGTCCATACGAATAGCAAGGGTGATGAGGTCCTCCAGCAGTCCTGGCCTGGGTTGTGAAGCAAGTTCATCCTTCAGGGAGTCCGATAGGCCATTCCAGAAGACGGAGACTAAGGCCTCCTGACCCCAACGAGTCTCAGCTGCTATGGTCCTGAATTCCAAGGTGTATTGGGCCACATGCCGCTGTCCCTGTGTAAGCTCCAGCAGCGAATCAGAAGCAGTCTCTTGTAGTGCGGGGGTATCGAAGACCTGTCGAAAGTCTCGTCTGAAGGCTGCGTAATCTCGAGTAATATCAGGACGCAGTTCCCAGATCGGGGAGGCCCATGCCAGTGCATTACCTGTGAGCAGACTGTATACATAAGCTACCTTTTTCCGACCAGTAGAATACAGCTGTGGAGCCATCTCGAACTGGATCTCACATTGGTTGAGAAAGCCACTTCAAGCGTGGGGGTTCCCTGCGTAGGGCTTCGGAGCCGGAATCTTCGGAGCTGAGGATAAAGTGGATGTTGAATCGGACTGCGCCGGCGGTGCAGCCGCAGGTGGTGCCTGTAGAGAAAGGTCCTGTACCTGTTGGGAAAGGTGAACCACTTAATCCGTTAAGGCCTGGTTTTGTTGGTACATGGCCGTCATCATAGAGTCCACATCAGTCTGGTCTGCGTCTTGTGGGCTCGACATAATGTTACGCCGGTGCTGCCCGCAGACCAGACCCGTCCCTTCTACTGAGGTGAGGAACGTATATGGGCATGCACCCGCAGCAAAAGGAGCGTGTCCGGAGTGTGGTGAATTAGGCGTTGCCAGGCCAGGTGATGTTAGCTAGCAATACTTGCCGGTACCGGTGAAGAAGTGCCGTCGTTGTTGCCGTTTTAGCCAAGGCCAGGGATTGGAGAATTCCGGAAGGTCGTTGTCCAAGCAGGGGTCGAGAGCAAGAGATAGACGTCTGCCAAGCCAAGTCGTAACCTGAGAGAATAAGAGAGAGAATGCCAGAGTAGTAATCCTAGTGGAAACTATGTCGAGCAACGAGTGAGAGGGAGGACAGGCATTATAAAGTGCGGCTGACCAATCAGAGGTGGAGGCAGACCTGGAGGAGTGCGTGGAGCTATCCTGGATAGGTCCACTTGATTGGCAGGCAGGTAAGGACTCTTATTCTTGCAGGAGATCCTTTTAGTCTGTTGGGGGCATGGTCTCAGTGCTAGAGCAGTGAATAAATTATCTTCACCCGCGCGCGCTGTTCACGTGCGCGGCCGGAACACATGGGGATACAAAGAGATACCCGACGGCGAACGTTCTACTGCGTATCCAGGATCAAGAGGCTAGCCTACTAGTGGGAGTTGCTCCCTGGCTACCTGCTCCTGTTCTACTTGGCCGAGACTGGCCCTACCTCGAAACATTGTTGGCCCCTATTCCTACGGAGCCTACTTCTCTGGTACCGGAGAAGCCCGGAGACTTGTTCCCTTTTTCCCCAGAGATTTTTCCCCATAGACAACATGTCCCAAAGACACGTAAACAGAGACGTGCGGAAAAAGAGGACTGGTTAAGAAAGGCTGGGACTCTTGGTAACATTAGTCAGCCCAAAGGATTGCAGGTCATGGCCGGGGATGACCAGGGTGGGGAACAGATAGATACGAAAATTTTGCCAGACCTGGATCTTCCTGACTTCCGTCAGAGGCAGAGGGAGGACCCAGCTCTGGCTAGACAATATGAGAAGGTGGTACAGGTCAACAACAAGATAATGGATGAACAGGGTTTAAAAGTGTTTCCACGTTTTGAACTGTTGAATGACATTCTATATCGTGTGAATAAGGTTACACAAACAGGGGAGGTCATTCGACAGATGCTAGTCCCTAAAGGGTTGATTAAAACGGTGTTCACCCTAGCCCATACTCTCCCATGGGGTGGTCATTTGGGCAGAGATAAAACCATGGACCGCATCTCGTCCCGGTTTTACTGGCCAGGCATACATGGTGACATCATGAAACTATGTGAGACATGTCCTGAATGCCAGTTAATTAGCCAAAAAGGACAGAAGCCGGCTCCCTTGGTTCCTCTGCCCATGGTAGCCGTCCCATTCGAGAGAATTTGGGTAGATCTGGTCGGACCTTTAGAACCCTCTGCGAAGGGACATAAATTTATACTCGTTGTGGTAGATTATGCCACCAGATATCCTGAGGCCTTCCCTCTGAGATCAGCCACTGCTAAACAGGTTGCTCACAGGCTGTTAGAACTGTTCTCTAGGGTAGGACTTCCCCAAGTAATGTTAACTGACCAGGGAACAAATTTCATGGCAAAGTTAATGCAGGATGTCCTAAAGTTATTGCAGGTAAAATCCGTCCGGACCTCAGTCTACCATCCTCAGACTGATGGATTGGTAGAGAGGTTTAACCGTACTTTAAAAACCATGCTTAGGAAGTTTGTGGACACTGAAAAGCGAGCTTGGGATGAACTTCTCCCTTTCCTGTTGTTTGCAGTACGAGAAGTTCCCCAATCATCCACAGGATTCTCCCCGTTTGAGCTCCTATATGGACGCCAACCTCGGGGTATTCTCAATCTACTGAAGGAATCCTGGGAGGAGGAGCCTTCCCCCTCCAAGAATACCCTTCAGAATGTCATAGACCTTTGAAACCGCCTAGACATGATAGGTCGGTTTGCTAAGGAAAACCTCAAATCTGCCCAAGAAAGTCAAGAGAGGCAGTACAACCAAAATGCTCACTTGAGGGTCTTCCAACCTGGGGACCAAGTGATGCTACTACTACCAACATCAGAGAGTAAACTCCTTGCGAAGTGGCAGGGTCCTTTCCAAGTTCTCCGCCACACCGGGGAGGTGAACTATGAGATCTCTCAACCAGGGTCCAGGAAGGGTAAACAAATCTACCACGTGAACCTCCTGAAACCCTGGAAAATTATGAGATTGCTGTTCATCCACCCTCGGGAAGGAGAGATGGATTTGGGTCCGCAGCTTCCAAAGGGTAGTATGTACAATGACCATCAGGTTCCCATGGGAGGGCAGTTAACAATGGAACAAAGGTCAGATCTACTAGAATTATGTGACCAGTTCCCAGATGTTTTTTCGGAGCTGCCAGGACAGACTAATTTAGTGTCCCATAGGATTGAGACAGAACCTGGCGTAAAAGTACGGTCCCGTCCCTATAGATTGCCAGAGGGCCGAAAAGACCTGGTAGAGAGGGAGATAATAGACATGTTGGAATTGGGCGTGATCGAGGAGTCCCACAGCGAATGGTGTAGCCCTATCGTGTTGGTCCCTAAACCAGATGGGAAGGTGAGGTTTTGCGTGGATCTGCGAAAGGTAAATGCTGTATCTAGATTTGATGCATATCCAATGCCTAGGGTGGATGAATTGCTTGACTCGCTTGGGAAAGCAGAGTATATCTCTACCCTAGATCTCACGAAAGGATATTGGCAGATACCTCTAGCGGAAGAATCCAAATGCAAAACTGCCTTCGCCACCCCTCTCGGGTTATACCAATTCGTCACTATGCCATTTGGGTTACATGGGGCTCCATCCACATTCCAAAGGTTAATGGACAAGGTACTACGACCCCATAGGGCATATGCCGCGGCCTACTTGGATGACATTGTCATCTATAGCAGACACTGGCAGTCTCATATAAAAAGGTTAAGGGCAGTCCTAACGTCCTGAAGAGAAGCAGGGCTCACTGCAAATCCAAAAAAATGTGCCCTGGGTAAATCCACTACAAAGTACTTAGGCTATGCCGTTGGGGGAGGGATAGTAAGGCCACTAACTAGCAAGGTGGCCGCCATAAAGGAAGTCCCCACCCCACAGACAAAGACACAGGTCCGCTCCCTTTTGTGGTTAGCAGGGTATTACCGGCGGTTTATCCCCAATTTTTCAGAAATATCTGCACCCCTAACAGATCTGACAAAAAAGAGTGCCCCGACCCAAGTTAAATGGTCTTGGGAGTGCCAAGACGCCTTTGACATGCTAAAAAAGTGCCTGTCAGAGGGCCCCGCTCTTCGGAGCCCAGATTTTAAAGAGCCCTTCATCATCCAGACGGATGCCTCAGAGGTAGGACTGGGAGCAGTGCTGTCTCAGCAATTTGATGGTGTTGAACACCCCATACTGTTCATCAGCCGGAAGCTGTTCCCAAGGGAAGTGAGGTATTCCGTTATTGAGAAGGAGTGCCTCGCTGTAAAATGGGCAATTGAGGCCTTGAGACATTATGTCGCCGGAGTACACTTCACCCTGGTCACTGGCCATGCGCCCTTGAAGTGGTTAAACACCATGAAGGACACAAATCCAAGGTTGACTATGTGGTATATGGCCCTCCAACCCTTCTCTTTTGATATTCAGCATAGACCTGGAAAAGACCATGGAAATGCCGATTTTTTGTCAAGAGAAGGATTGGATGGTCGGGCTTCAGCCGTGTGGGACACTAGCCACACACAAACAGGGGAGGTATGTGACAGGGTGAAGTCAACCCCTATCAGTTATGCCTGGGAAACATATGTCTGAGTGCTTCATCCAGCACTCATAAGGGTTAACTCAGATGGAAGCTAGCTAATCATGATGTAAGCTGACACCTGAGAGCCAGCAAGGTAGATAAGGATCTTGTTACCAGCAGTAGCTGCCTGTGTCAGAGGAGAGCACATGGATAGATGTGCTGCTAGCCAGAAGGATACAGCACACTACTTACTGCAGCCAAAGTAAGATTTCTTTCATTTGTTTGCATGACTGCTTAAAAAGACTCTTACGGTTTGGGTATGGTTTAGCCAGCCAGCCTGCTAGCTAGGACTGCTATGTTAGTCAGTTTTCTCCCAACGTGGAGCAGGATTTATTTGCTTAAAGGGACAGTGTACCCACATGTTATGTTGCTGTGGAGAAATAAAGCCACTGAACGTTTTCATTTATCCTGAAACTACACGTGTGGACTGTTCCCTGACCTCGGCTACAGGCCGTCCTGCCACAACAGGATTTCGGTGAGTGGGCATCTAATGGTGAGTAAACAAAAGAAAAGTTTATTATTTTTACTTTTACAGGTTTTTATGATTTTTCATTCATGACTTTTATTTTTTCAGTCCCATTTAATGCCCGTTAATGTATATATGTATATACATACATTCACGGACACTGAATGGGTGTATTCTATGCGACTTTTGTATGGAAATGTTTTGTATTTTATGCTGTATTATTGCCCCTGTATTTTATGTATATCTATATGGATAGACATACAGGGATAATAATTGATTGGTTTGCTAATGTTTATGTTCTTTTCATGTATGGCTAGTTTATTTATCAGCTTTATTGTTTCATTGTTGTGAATAATGTAATTTGTATGTAGTTAAAGGTTAATTGTAATGGCTTCTTTATGGTACTTACATTAGAATGATGGTGGTTACTTGAAATTAGAATTGTTTTGGCAATGGTTTGGCTTTAGGAATTGAATAGGGAATTATATAATTGATTTGTATTGTATTGTAATTGTTTGAGGAAATGGATTAATTGATTGATGCTAATTGTATTGATGTTGCTTAGTTTATAATTGATTTTCATGATGGCATTGCTGGTTAGGGGACATTGTTAATATTGTATTTTATTGTTACATATATTTTGCATGGTGTTATATGATGCACAGATTAATTGCATCATGTACACACTCAATGCAATTGTGTGACATTTCATAGACATTTGTGGAGCTGCCGTTTTTTTTTTTATATTTACAATGGCTGCTGGATTTATTTTAACATGCACTGTGGTGATTTTAAGATTAAAAATGCATGTTTTGATTTATGCATGTTTTATGTGTTTAATAATGGGCAAATAATCTATTATCCATATCTGGATAATAGTTATTTGGCACATTATTGTACTGTAGGTGTTGGGGGGGGGGATGTATGTATAGGTCCGGTTTCTCTATTTTACATTCAGGGTTGGTTCCTTGGTTCTGCGTGAGACCTCTGGAGACCACCTGCGGTATCCTCGGGTATCTCTCGGGTATCAGGCTGGTGGTTCCACAGGTGACACCTGAGGGGATGAACCGGTGGCCACACATCTGTGGGGGCACCGCGGACCCGTAGTGTGTGGGGAAGAACCGGTGGTCCCACATCCGTGGGGGCGCCGCGGACCCATTGGGAGCACTCGTGAGTTCCCCAGACCCCCGTGAGAACAACCCGAGGCCCCGCAGACACCTGTGGGTCTGACCCGGGGCTCCCAGACATCCGCGGGCCTACCGTGGGAACCCAATTGTGGCCCATGGTGACCCAAAGAGACCACCTGGGGGCCATGGCGCTTGGCGGGACCCACCAACAGGCCTCCAGAACCTGTGTGAAACAAGTAGCTGGTACCCTGTAGGTCTGTCAGGTGACCCGCCAGCCCGTCGGGGACTCGCGTGGGGCTGGGGTATGAACCCTGTATGTAAAAGGATAAATCATGTATTTATGGGGGGGCACAGGGGGTGGGTAATGTATTTAATAAAAATAATGATGTTTATTGTGGGGCTGTGTATTTTTTTATTGTGGGTACTGGGGGTGGGGGGAGGGGGTATTGGCCCCAAGGGTATGTGTGTAGGCCTCCCTTGTGGCTAGTGGGTGAGGGTGGTTAGGCCTCACAGGGTGGGGGTTAGTGTGGGAGGGTATGTAGGCCTCCCGAGTGGTGTGTGAGGGTTGGTTAACCCCTTAATGACTGTAGCGGTTACTAACCGCTATGGTGATTAAGGGGTTAGGGGACATTACATGGGCTATTGTAATTGTTGTGCATGTTTTGCAGCACCGTAGGGGCATGGGCAGAATGAAGATGAGGATGAAGACGGCCTACATCGTGGGTGCCTGTAAAAGGTAAGTGTAATATGTTTTGACTGTATTTATTGAATGTTATATGTATTTAAAATGGCCAAATGCATTATTATCCATATGTGGATAATAGTAATTTTGGCCATTACTGTATAGTATGTGTTAAGGGGGTGTATTTAGTTATAATTCTTGTTTATTATTTTTGGAGGTGCAACATTGGTACCGCAGGCCTGCGGGTACCCTGGGACTGCCGCGGGGACCCCCGGACTCCCGCGGGGACCCCGCACTCCCGCGGGGACCCCCGCATGGTGAGCCGGGGACCCCCGGACACCCGCAGAGTCAGCCGGGGACACCCGCGCGACCCCCTGGGCTCCGTCGGGACCCCCGCGGGGTCAGCCGGGACACCCGCCGGCCTGCTGTATGGGTTTTGCTAAAAAGAGAGAAAAGTTGCGCCAAAAAAGAGTTATCCTACTGTTCAGTATATGGCTCCTGTCCTTGGCACAATGCAGTTCCGCAGCCTGAGTCTCTCAGAGGTGATTCACCAACCCTTGTGTGGATACTGGTAGAAAAAAGGGGGGTCCTCCGGCGCGTTGCTCTGCTTGTGGCTCCACGGCGTTTAGAGCATATAAGTGAGGGAGAGAAGAGAGGGGACCACAGTAAGGGACCAACACAGTGATTATACACAGCTCTTCATTTGATTAGGGAGGGGGGGGTGAGTAGGGGTGTTAGGAGATCAATGGAGATTGAAAGATACTGCTGAATGAAAGGAGACACACTTACATCAAAATGTCTAATATCTTGAATTCTTCTACTCTTCTCCTTATATAGCTGTGTTTTGTTGAGGCTGAGGAAAAGCCTCCTGGTATCCTCCTTAGCAAAAAAATAAAGGGAAAAAAATAGTGCAATAAAATTTATTAACAATGGAAAAAAAGAGATTGAACACTTACAAGCGGCCGATAATTTCAGGCATAGAGAGGAGATGCTGCCAGACTGCATAACTTGCAAACTCCATGGTTTCCATCTAACTGACTGAAGTTACAAAATCATTGCTCATTGTGTGATCCCGATTGCTTATGACACCGATATAGCAATATACAAGCACCGGAGCAGGGAGCTGAAATCTGTGTATGCTGAGGGACAGGCCGTTTTGAGGAGGACATAGCCTGTGCACGGGCTTTTGGAAACTCTCAACCCTAGCCACCCGAAGTGAAGATCAACACAGCAATCATCTGCCAACAGGGAAACAGCCAGGACAAACCACCCCAACCCAGGAAGGGATCCGTTGTGGAGTCTGGCAGCATCTCCTCTCTATGCCTGAAATTATCGGCCGCTTGTAAGTGTTCAATCTCTTTTTTTCCATTGTTAATAAATTTTATTGCACTATTTTTTTCCCTTTATTTTTTTGCTAAGGAGGATACCAGTAGGCTTTTCCTCACCCTCAACAAAACACAGCTATATAAGGAGAAGAGTAGAAAAATTCAAGATATTAGACATTTTGATGTAAGTGTGTCTCCATTGATCTCCTAACACCCCTACTCACCCCCCCCTCCCTAATCAAATGAAGAGCAGTGTATAATCACTGTGCTGGTCCCTTTTTGTATGGGTTTTGCGCATGCAAAAATAAAAAACAAGAATTTTTTCTAAGTCCAGATTTCTTTGCGTCTACTCTGACCTGACGTGTTCTGATCAACGCAACTTTCGTGTTTGCTAAGGTTGCGTTACTTAGTGCATCCCGCTTAAGGGCAGAATTTCACGTGAACAGGGTTGCTATCGAGCAAACTTGGACTTAGAAAACATTCCTGAAAAAAGTCATTTTTACACCGCAAAGTGCCTGTTTGCGTTGCTTAGTGCATCGGTTTGAGCCAAAAATCACGATCGAAGAGCACTTTGCGGTCTAAAAGTGACCTATCGGAGCTTAGTGCATAGCCCCCTCAGTACCTGCTTGGACCACTTGTATCCTGTATATTCTACAGCAAATCTTTATCACCTGTTAATTCCCAAGGGGTATCTGATTATGTGATCTTTCCCGGTAAAACATCTCAATACAGAGCATATAAAATAAAAGCAAACTGTCATATAGTTAAAGGTTTATTTATACAAACCGCATTTTTTTTAAATGGGACCCTTAAAGGATCAATTCATGGCATAAATTTTTTTTTAATACAGGATTGAAGCAGGGGGTCTCTGGAGCTGAGCCCCATTTATTTAATCTACGGGGACCCCCTGCATCCAGAGATGCTTACCTCCGAAGGGGTACAATATACTGTATAGAGAAAAGTAAACCCAGTAATGGGCACTCTCTCCCCTTAGTGGATGAATTGTGACCTTATTAAAAACAATTTTATTAATTCTAATTAAAATATATATTTAGTGAAACAATGACGCAGAACTATATCCTTCAACACCAATCGTGGGTGTTAGGATTTTAAAGTTATGGAGGATTGTTATTATTTATAAATATTAAATGGGATTTAGGAGATATAGGGGATAACTCCTAGACTGGTGCTACTAGGTAGTCAAACATGAATAAAGTGTTTTGTTTGAAGCTGAGACAATATACAGTATGTCCAAAAAGGATATGCCTCCGGTTCTGCACAATGTAAATATAAGTATCACAGTCCTGCTCACAAATGAAGCCCCTGAACAGCCAATAAGGGAAACAAATATTGTGCAATAAAGGGTGGGTTATGAAGATGACAACACTCACTGCGTGGTATGCACAGATGTACTCCCGATGGCTTAGGAGGCTGGAACGATGTAGCTGCAGAGAAGAAAGTGAAAGTAAAATCACTCACCGATGATCTCAGCGCGGCGTGCTTCAGTCCGTGGTATGTAGATCGCAATAGTTGAAAAACTGATCGCTGCCATAAGATAGGGCTGGAAGCTCGAATATAATACAAAAAAGTTTATTGATGCATAACAGCAAGTAGGTGAAGCCCTCTTTCCTACGCTCTAGAGTGACTACGGGTACTGAACACACCTGTGGGCTCCAGGAGATCTGAGCCTCCGCTAACTGGGAGCCTGGGGTACTAAGTATCTTATTGGCAGCACCTCCACTTACCCAGGATCCCCATTGCATAAGATTCCCCTGGGTAAGAACAATAGCAACACACATATGATTGGAACTGTTTTACTGGAACGCAAGAATAAACCCTTATTACTTAATCATAGCGAGAACACATATCACACATTCATATCTTATACTATTCTTATAAGGCTAGTGGCTCGGCCACTCTCTTAAGGAGTAATGTCTCTGTCCCATCACCGCGTGCCCCCACACCGTGTCCATGTACTGTAATATGTATTTAGGCTCAGTCCTTTGGCCACTCCACTTAGTATCCCCAAAGAGTGTTCCCTTTCCTTGCCTAGGCTTCAGAACTGAGAGGAACCTTTCCTCTGTCAAGAAAGCTGAAGGCCTTGTGACTGGATATACACACATCTGCACCGTTTGCAGCAGACTCCCCCGGGAAGCTTTCACGCACTGCCACTTGTTATCTCCGATTTATGATGAACTTACAGGCCCGGGAATACGAAAGAAATGAAACGTAACGCAAGCCAGGTTTCAAATCCTTTGTCTCAATTTATTACTCATAGGGTAATGACTTTTATACCTTTTTTACCTATTTGCTGTTATGCATCAATAAACTTTTTTGTATTATATTCGAGCTTCCAGCCCTATCTTTTGGCAGTGATCAGTTTTTCAACTATTGCGATTTATAAATATTAAACAACCTCTGGTACAATGACCAATGGAGAAAAATAAATGCCCCTTTAGTATGTCTAGGGGTTTAGAATGTATTAACACCTGCCAAACCCATCCTGATATATAAAATCAATCCACCGATATAGACCATAGTTTATCCAGGAGAGATAAATAAGTAGATATCAACTCCAAATATAAAGGTCTAAACAAAATACACAAAAAACACAGTGCAAAACGCTCATAGTGTATTAAAAAATATATTAAAAAATAACCAACAAATAAGGGTAAGTATTGTGCGTACATCAAAACAAAATTAAACAGGCATGTCAGGGGTTAATGTTACCCATGCACCAGACAGAACGCCAATTCGGATGTCATCAACGAAGGTACAAGCAGTTCTCGGCCTCTCTGTCCCAAAATAGAGCCTGGATAGTCCCACTCGCAAGAGTAGAAAGTCCAGCAAACTCGTGGTGTACACGAGTGGTGTCGCGGTATCTGGCAAGTTCTTACAATAGCTGGATACACGCTTCTCAGCCCACCGATCCGGCACTTCCGGGTTTGTGATGTCACTGGGAAGCAACAGTACGTCACGATCTTTTTCTCCAGTCACCGAGTGAGCCCGCAGTAGTGTGGTAGAGAGTCCAATGAGATAAAACAAATCGAACCTTTTATCCAACGCGTTTCGAAACCTTACGGTCTCGTCATCAGGGAATAATGAATGGTTAATCCGTGCAGCATTGAAATACCCCACGCTTACATCTGATTGGCCCATCAATCGGATGTTTCAGCCAATACAGAGGAAGCGGGGAAGAGTCAATGGCTCCATGTGTAATAACAAAGATGGTTACTATAGGCAACAATTAACAACAATATAAACTTTAAGCAAACAAACAATAATGCATTAATACACATACGAAAAAACGGCTCTAAAATAAAAAGAAAAAAAGTGTTAGAATATATAAACATGGAATTAGAAGCGCCTACAGACTCAACTAAGCATATGATATACAAAGCGTTTAAATCTTTGAAAAAGAAGCACGAAGCATATAACGATATTAAAAAATAAATAAGTTAAAAGGAACAAATGACAGCTAGGCACTAGAGAGAAACAGACAAATAGCAAGGGATTTCACCCTAGACTTAAAGGATCATAATGATGAACACAAGTGGTCAGTAAAGGGACCAAATATCAATGTCCTCATTTAGACCCCCCGGATACAGAGTTCTCAACTTATGTATCCAGAAGGTCTCTTGGACAGATAGTTCCTTTACCCTATCGCCGCCCCTTCTATTTCTAGGGACATATTTAATGCCCTTAAAGAGCAAAGAGGAGGGGTCCCTATCGTGATGCAGAGCATAGTGTTTGGAGAGACTATGTTTAATAAAACCAATTTTAATGTTGCGTATATGTTCTTGGATGCGCACCTTAAGTGGACGCTTAGTGCGCCCCACATAATGTAGGCCACAGGGGCATTCGATTAAATAAACAATATGGTCTGAATTACAGTAAATGAAGTCAGAGACCTCAAAAACATCTCCTGTTGATTTACACATAAAAGTTGTCCATGAGGTCACGTTTTGATTTATACATTTATCAATGATTATCACTTCACGTTGTGTATTGTTTGTAGTTGCGCACCTATTCTCACTTCTATTCACATAAAGGTCTAAAGCCTGGGACATAGGGTAGATAAATAGTAACTACTTGTAAGTACTAGTAGAGTGATAGGGCATAATACCCATAATGTAATTAATATATCCTGATGTATTGAGCGTAGAGGAATCTCATACTCCAAACTAGATCTTCTTACACCCCACTCCGAAGGGGGTGCCAGTATCTCCTGCAGTTTTCTGCAGTTCAAAGCTCCCGCATCACATGGGCCAATAGGAAGCCGCACCGGGTGACGTCACAACTTCCTATTGGTCTGCAAGGCCGAGGAGCATTGAAAAACAGCCATAATGTGAACCCTGTAGTGGCTACCGGCACCCCCTATGGATGTAAGTATCTCCGGAAGCTTGTGGTCCCCGGAACTGAAATGAATGGGGTTCAGCTCTGGGGACACCCTGCTTCAATCCGGTATAAAATAAAAATGAAAAAACCCTGATATGGATTGCCTCTTTAAGAGCTGTATTCTACACTGCCGACACACTTAATTGCAGTGCGGCCAGATCCGCAAGCCGGGAGATTTCCCGGCTTGCTAGTGGCCGCCCCTCGGCGACGCGCGGTCACGCGTCTTCGGGAGCCTGCGCCCCCTGCACGCGCGTCCAGGGCTCCCCGAGGGAGCCCTGGTGTCCCGCGATGTGGGGGACGGCGGCAGGGGGTTCCGGGGGACCCGGCGGACCCGGCAGCGGTAGGGAGAGCGCCCCGATCGGAGGGCGCTCTTCCGCTGCTTCGGCGCGCGCCCGTCACCCTCGGGCGCGCGCCAGGCTACTGCTGCGGCCAAGAACGGGCAAATGCTCGAATAAACTTGGCCGCAGCAGTACCCAAACGACATCGCCTCAGAGCTTAGAGCACTGTTTGCCGCACTGTGATATTAACAGAACGTTCTGTCAGATATAGAGCTGAGCTCTGCAGACAAAAGGGTTCTTGAAAATAACACTATCGCCTGGATTCACTAAACTCTGATTAGAGGTACCAGAGCTTGATCTGGCGTTAGCTGACTTTAACTTAAATGGCAGTTAACACCAGTTAAACCTGCAATACCCCTTATCAAAGCTTATTCTCCCCCGTGTGTAATATAGTGTATGCTAAAGAAAATGACTATGATTGTGACTTTAAATTGATGCCTTCACAAAATAAAATAAAAAATGCTATAAAAAATCACTTTTAGCTTCCTATATATCATTTCCAGGATTGCTATAAACTTCTGTGCAGGGGGGGCTAGGAGTACTTGAGGAGTGGATCAGAGGCTCTCCCTGCCTCCTTCAAACAGCTGCTTTCTTTTGGCGTGCTGAGAATATCTGTTGCTCTCCTGTTTTCTGCAAAAAAAAAAGGAGTGGGCAGATGTTATGTGCACCAGAAAAAAGCAGTTCTGTGTGTGTGCAGTTTTTTCTTCTACGGATGAGCTAGCTTTGGGGGGGGGGGGGAGAGTAAGTAGGGAAAACAAGGCCCATATACATTTTAGAACATAGTAATTTTTTGTCTTTTAATGCATATTTTTGTTTCTGCAACCAAGTTAAAAAAACAAACATGAACGTTCACATTGTTATTACCAGTGTCAATGAAAACAATAGCATAATAAAGATGAATAGAATCACAACCCTAATTGGTTGTTTTAGTTAAGACTAAAAACTCTCTAAGATATTAATAAAAATATATTAGTAAAAGTTGACATCAGATTTTCTGCACAGTATCCTAATTACTGATGGGGCTTTGATAATTTCAGCTCAATTGTCCTTTTTTTTTTTATCCTGTACTGCTTCGTTACAAGGTACATTTATTTAGAACTAAATAGAACAGAATAAAACAGTACTTGTGTAACCCTCCCTGCCCGAGTCCTAGGGAGAATACATCGGTGTATTATATACTGTATGGCTACTCCGCAGGAGTGACTCAGGAGCTGGACTCGGGCGGCGGGGCAATGAGGTGGTAAGGATGTAGAATAATGGGCACCAGGAACCTTTCTAGCACAACAGTAATTTATTCGTGTCCCCATGGACGGGGACCGATCATACATGTTAACAACGCTTTATAATAGACATATGTAGCGCTGTTTCCCCCCCACCCTATGGGAAATGTGGCAGCTACTGAGTGTGTGGTGCTTTACCTGCAGCTCACAGGAGGCCTGAACCTCCACCGCTGGGAGCCCAGGGTGTCCCTGATCCGTCTGGTGACAGCGCCTCCACCTGTGAGGGATCCTGACAGCGCCGGATAACCCCTTCACAGGACCCAATGCAATAAGATCACATACTTGTATTTAATATCAGTTTACTGAACACGGGTAAAACTGTGTATATTACTAACCCACATACAATATAGGCCTCAAACGGCCCCACCGTGCCCTTCAACCGTAGTGCCCTGATGGGATTTCCCCAAAGTACTGAGGTGCCCCATGGCACCCAACCTCCCTGGTGTCCACAGGAGCCAACCCACCCAATGTGTGAGACAGCGCTGCCCACAGTAACTGAAAGTGTTATAGTTGGTGCACGTTGTGAGGTACCTGCCCAGGTGCTACAGCACCCAGGTATAACCGAAAAGCAAAAGGGATCCACTGATCCAGCGACATTGATGTCAGCGAAGCCTCCACCTCTGCGTGGGGTGAACTCCGGTAGGAGGGTCTCACCTTTAATAGTCTATGATAGTGCGGTGGTGGTCCTGCCCGAGACCACAGTCCGCAAATCGCTGTGAAGTGTCTTCACTGGCACTATCACTAACTGTATACAGCTACAAGGGGAAATGATGTCCCTACCTAGGGGTTTCCCTGTAGCCACAATCTGATTTGCCGAGTGGGTAATATCTTGGACATAAGGGGGTTAATCTGCCCTAGTCTGGGTGCCATTGACACCCAGAACATACCTTCCTTTTCTCTGTCCTGGATCCAACTGTCAGTCCCTGTCAGAACTCCAACTGTCAGAATTGTAACTGCCATGCATCTCTCAGACCTATTGGCTGCCTGGCAGCATGTGGTCTGTAGCACCTGAGGCTGTTAGGACTTGTAGTTCCCCTGCTGTGCTATACTCCTAATGGCCGCCACTTGCACTTGCTACTGCGCATCCCCCCGCACTCTACCCAGCCTCCGCTGCCTATGGGACAAACAGGGGACCAGGGGGACCCAGGCTATACATACATGAATACGGCTCTTCCATCCGTGCCTACTCTTAACTCTCAAATGAAGGTACTTTGACTTTGTTGCTCAGAGTAAGTGTGGCAGCTGGCCCCCCTTGTTGCTTCGGAACCATCATCTGTATTAATCTGATTACTCTGGGTCCCTACGGGAATCCGGACAGGTCTTTTCTTACTTAACCCAATACCTTTTGCCTATTTAGGAACTGCTATTTCCATACAGACTGATGAGGAATATTAGCGCTGATCCGTGGTTAGAGCTGATCCGCCGGCACCCAGGAGCCTTCTTTCCTGAGGCCCTCTGTGGTGTGCTATATTCTTTTTCATTACTTATTCCGGATTACATTCCTTCTTTCAGGGATCCTACCTTAATGGGTACTATCCCTATCTACAACAAATTAAACAGGGGGGTCTGGTCTATAATATTACTTTTTGCAACATTACTGATCTACTCTCCCCGAGACTCGTCTCCTCTTGTCGTCATGAAACCTAAACTTCTAGAATAGTTCATCCTCCTTAATTACCTGGATCCCCATAGCAAACTAGGGTGGGGCCCAGCATACAACAGCCATTTAGTAACCCTTTAGGAGGGGGGTTACACTTATATGATGTGCTTCGTACAGTAATGCTAAAAATCTAAATATTTTTTATATGACTGGCAGATGTGGAGGTTAGTGAGGTTAGGTTAATTCAATTCCTAAAAAATGCCTGATTATAAAGGAGAGTTCATCTTAGCAACATTTATTAAACCGGGTTACCTTATCCTACACTTAATAAGATACTTGTCCTTTTTACTGTCATTATAATTTATGATACAGTAACAGGTTTAGTATGGCGCTTCAGCAATAACTGGGTTAAGCCCAAAATGAACTTGTTTTCTTCCAGTTATTATCCCATGCATAAAATATACTAATATCATATTAGATGAAGATTCTACTCATTTGTTTCAGAATTGGGTGGGTAACAACTTTTCATATGTAGCCCCATCAGACTAACTCCAAAATGCACAATTATTGCAAAGTAAGAAATGCTAAAGCAATAACTAGGGGGTTATACAGAAGTTGCCAGACTAGTATTCTTTGGTACAGTGGCAAAGAAAGCATTTTGCTGCATTGTTGGGATCTCAGTGCAAAAGCCTTATTATTTAGATATTTCAAATTGGCGGTGTAAAATAAGGACGCACCACTGGGTCTTTTTGTGTAACACTGAAGACACAGGTACCACTACTTAGTGTTCTATAATAAGGCTAGGCTGTGCCTGGCACCCCAATCATTGAATATCATGCTCTTCAGTTTGTAATCTAGTGATAGTAGTCTACTATGGATCCTTATTCCCTCTATGAACATATTTTTCCTTGGCCTTGTCTATCATTTAGCTGATTTCTTGATTGGTGGTATCGTAGAACATTAAGATGTGGGGTAAGGCTATTAGATTTACAGATATAATAACGGTTATCCTTGTACTGTGCTAGTTTTGTACTTATTCATATATATTTGTACCATGAGGCGGTGTTACCCAATGCCAAATTTGTATCGATTTACTCTGTGCCCATAATCCCGATACTTCTTCTTGCTGATAATTTTATTCTTTTGTAACCATATTTTCTTTAACCTTGTGAATCCCATGCTGACACTTATATTTTGGGTTATGATTATCCTATATTTATATTATGTGTCTCTACTTCCAGTGCTGTTACAGGTTTCTATGCAACCATATGGTGATGCGCGGCTACACTCGCCTGCCAGCGTTTTCTCAGCGTTTTAGTTCGCGCATAATACAGTATAAACTTTTGTTTGGTGTATCTTGAAAAAGGTCTCAAAGAGGATCAAGATGTTTATTCTCAATAAACTACTTTCTCTACTTTAAAAAGATCTGTGAGTGCCTGTATTCCATTTTCTGCTGATACTAGATGGCATTTCAGATATAAAATAAAAATTGATTTTTTTTTAAAGCTTATATTCTTATTGTGTTTCTCTTATGGGAATCCTGGAAACCAGCACTAAACCAATTCATTTATATAGGAAACTTATAGTGCAGGGTGAGTCTTACCATGTATAAGAATAATTGATTGGTCAAAAGTTCTTCCGTACAAATTAAATATTATCTATTTTAATGTGGTGACTTGAACAATTACAGTTCATATATATTTATAGTGCTGCTTTCCCACCAATGGGTTAACAAACCAGCCAGTGTTGGAACCGGACTGATTATATTAAGTCTAGCTTTCCCCTAGTCTACCCCACTAGTAAGACCCCCCATGTGGCAGTCAAAGGGGGTTTCTCTACTTTTACCAAATATGTGGCAGCCTCTTTGTTTACTATCCCACACTTAGGTAGAGTTCAGACATTAACACTATTTGCTAACCCTGGTGTAATTATCCTATACACTTCTCAGGATTATATTTCACCTGATTCACCTAATCCTGATTATTGGAATAGAGTGTTGGGCTACCAGGCAATCTACCCAGATTACCACTAGTGGATGCTCATATTTCGAGACTTATTTCCCTCCTAACTTTTTACTTAGTTTGTTAGTGTCTTATGTTCATGTGTGATTGGCCATTACTGTCCTCACTAATCATTATCCAATTGTTATTACTACTCTAATAAAGGTTACTTTTTATACTTATTTCCCCCATCCTACCTATTCTGTAACGAGCGCAATCAATTTGGGATCTTGTCTTCCTTTCGTCCCTTCTTGTACCTTATTTTCCTATTAGGCTGATGCAAGACAACCCTTTCCTTCCCCCTTTTCCCCACTAATCACTCAGCAAATAGGTTGTGCCTTGTCTTGTTACTACTTTGAGACATTCAGCACCTTCCTGGAATGCACAAAATGATGCAGACAGTGGGGGGTTATGCATTATTTTGACGACGTCCTGTTTGTGGGGCCGGAAAGTTCAGGTTTGTTTATCAGATGGCTGAGCGAGTTCTCTGCGATGGCCCGTGAATTTGGCGTTTCATTGGATGAGGAAAAGAGAGTGGGCCCGGCAACGGTCCTCCAGTTTTTTGGGGATTGAGGTTGAGTAAGGAACAGGTTCATTTTTTTTTATTCAGGAGGGAGAGGTCTGCGGTGGGACCAACTGTTACATCACTTGTTTAACTTGGCAAGAGACAGGAGACCCCCCTGGTCCTTATTCTTTATGTAGGGGGCAATGATGTGGCATCTGTTAGATCCCTCAAGTTAGTTGGGGCAATAAATAGGGATTTGGCCAAGATTTGTGAGATGCTGTGGGGTTAATGTGAGGTGCTGGGGGCTTTATGTGAGGTGCTGGGGGGTTAATGTGAGGTGCTGGGGGGCTTGATGTGTTGTGCAGGGGGGGGGTTGATGTGAGGTGCTTGGGGGTTAATGTGAGGTGCTGGGGGGTTAATGTGAGGTGCTTGGGGGCTTGATGTGTGGTGCAGGGGGGGTTGATGTGAGGTGCTGGGGGTTAATGTGAGGTGCTGGGGGGTTAATGTGAGGTGCTGGGGGCTTGATGTGAGTTGCTGGGGGTTAATGTGAGGTGCTGGGGGGCTTGATGTGTGGTGCAGGGGGGGTTGATGTGAGGTGCTGGGGGATTAATGTGAGGTGCTGGGGGATTAATGTGAGGTGCTGGGGGGTTAATGTGAGGTGTTGGGGGGCTTGATGTGTGGTGCAGGGGGGGTTGATGTGAGGTGCTGGGGGGTTAATGTGAGGTGCTGGGGGCTTGATGTGAGTTGCTGGGGGGTTAATGTGAGGTGCTGGGGGCTTGATGTGAGGTGCAGGGGGTCTTGATGTGTGTGCAGGGGGGTTGATGTGAGGTGCTGGGGGGTTGATGTGAGGTGCAGGGGGAGTTTATGTGAGGTGCAGGGGGAGAGTGATGTGAGGTGCAGGGGGAGAATTATGGGAGGTGCAGGGGGGAGAATTATGGGAGGTGCAGGGGGGAGAGTGATGGGAGGTGCAGGGGGGAGAATGATGGGAGGTGCAGGGAGGAGAATGATGGGAGGTGCAGGGGGAGAGGGATGTGAGGTACAGGGGGGCTGGGATGTGTGTGGTGTGCAGGGGCGTATTGTGTGTGGGTGAGGGGGAGAGATGGGGGTACGAGAGATAGATAGAGAGTATCGCAAAGGTTGATAGTAAGTGGTCTGGGGGAAATATGAGGATGATGATGAAGGGTGCTGGGGAGATATGAGGATGATGATGAGGGGTGCTGGGGGAGAAATGAGGATGATGATGATGAGGTGCTGGAGGAGAGATGATGATGATGATGATGATGATGATGATGATGATGATGATGATGATGATGATTTTACCCGTGCGGCCCAATTTTTTTCCTTGGAGCAGTTTGGCCCTTCTCACGTTACGAGTTGTGTAGGCCTGAGCTAAAGGCTGGTGGTAAAGATATTGCAAGATGCATAAAAGGATTTTATTTTATTTTTCCGGCAAAGGATTGATACCAGAGGCCGGCGGGGACACACGGAGACCATCAAATTTACTTCAACCAATAGGATGACCCCCAATTAGATTGGTTGAAGTACCATGTGATGTCATATCTTTAAAAAAAAATTGAATCTGTCATATGGTTTACTACAACCAATCAGATTGGGGATATGCCATGTGATGCCTTACATGGTATATCTCACAATCCGATTGGTTGGAGTAACATGTGATGGCATGCTATCTTGTTTTTGGGGACATCATCTTAAAGGGAGGGAAGTACAGCTTTCCTGATTGGCTAGCTTCCCAACCTTTATATGACGTCACATCCTTTTAAAAAAAAAAGAGGAGATTCTGTCACATGGTTCACGATCCAATCGGATATGACGTCACAGGCCTTATTTAAAGACTGTCCCGTCTCATTAGACCTGAAGAAGACCGCGGGACCACAGCCACCTATAGAATGGATAACAAAGCAAGAAGAAAGAAAAAATAAGTTTCCTGAAGTTGAGGAGCATTGCGTCGCGGATCGAGAGCTTCCTGATACATCCGGAATCGGAGGGTGAAGACATCAAAAGGTAAGAAACATTGAATGTATGTAATTTTTATTTTTCATGTATTTTGATTGTATATTTTAATATTTTTGGTTTCCCATTGACTGCCAATGTCTTTATCTATGCCCCTTTAGGGCTTTAGATAAATACAGTGACAAGCGATGCATTTTTTGGTAAATGTTTGTTTTTATTTCATTGGTATGTATTTTTGTTGATTGTTTTAATTCTGGTTTATTTTTGGTGTTTGGTTATATTAATTCTGGTTGTTTTTTGGTGTCTTTTTTTATTGTTATTTATTTGTGGTGATTGGTTTGATTTAATTTAGTTTTTTGGTGTTTTTTCTTTTTTTTAGGTTCCCCATTGACTGTCATAGTGACAACCGATGCCTATATAATATGGGCATGGGTTAACACTGTGCCAATCAATTGGTTTCTTGGCATTTCTAATGTTTTTGTTTTGTGTCTGTTTTTTTTTAGCTTGCCCATTTATTGCAATAGTGGCAACGCATGCCCATATTATATGAGCATGCTTTCACACTGTGCCAATCAATGGGTAGCGAGAGTGGGGGTAGTTGCCCCGGGGAGGGTGGATTGGCCTCTATGGTGGGTAGCAGGGGAGCAGGGTTAACCCCATAATTACTATAGCGGTTACTAACCACCAAGGTGATTAAGGGGTTAGGGGACATTAGTTTGTATTTTTTATTGTTATGTTCCTGCCAACGGAGGACATGGACGGTGATGAGGATGAGGTCGGCCTTCATCCTGGCATGAGTAAGTGCAAGTTTTATTTACTTTATGCTGCCTGGTTTTATTTTTCATGGGCAAATGCACCATTATCCATTTCTGGATAATAGTAATTTTGCCCATTAGTGTACTGTATGTGTTGGGTCGGTAGTAGGTATTTTAATGTTTATTGGGGGCAGAGGGATTGGGTGAAGGGGTACTTGGCCCAGGATGGGTGGTTAGGCCTACTGGGGTGGTCGTGGGAGGTTAACCCCTTCATTACCATAGAGGTTACTACTGATATGGTAATGTAGGCTTAATCACCCACCCTGGGCCAAGTACCTCCTTCACTCACCCCCTCTACCTCAATAAATGAGCTACTGTGTCTTAACCCCTTCATTGCCTTAGTGGCTAGCCCCTACGGTAATGAAGCTGCTTTAATTTTATTTTTAATACTAATGTATGGGAGCAGATGGTCTCTTGAGCTGAACCGCATTGATTTCAGCCCCGGGACCCCCTACTTCCCGAGTTATAGGCCCCAGTATGGGGTGCCAGTATCCCCACAAAGTTTAAATTCCCCCGTGTCACGAGACGCAGGAGATTTAAATGCACAGGGGATACCGACACCCCATACTGGGGCCTACATCTCGGGAAGCAGGGGGACCCCGGATGAAGTCACAGGAAGTGATAAAACATGCGGCATGTCGGGTCTTTTACCGACTTATAACTGACTTTACCAGCTACCTCTAGCAGCTCCAATAGAGCACAGCTCTTCCTAAACAGTATTACCTATATGATACACCCATTTAAAGAGGTGTCAGTACTGCCATAGGGCAGTACTTCCTTTGAACAAAACACGAATATATCAGTATCCAAGGGAAGTATATGCGGTCAACCACAACTCAGCTTGATCGGTACACAGCGAAAAACGCTCTAATAGTGCTAACACTACATCCACACTGCCCTTTTGAAACCTTGCACAATACAGCAAAAACTCCGGTTTATCTAGAACACTTGAAGAGCTATGTGAATTGAACTACACATCAGCCTACAGCGCAACGCGTGCGCAGCTCCCATCAAAATAATACTAGTGTGGGACATACTTCTATTGAAAGTGTGCACAGGGAAATTTCAAATCGGGCAACTACAATTCATCTTCAGGTGTTTGAGATTTCAGTATATCACAGCGCCTGTTTACTTACTTACCTTACACTACACGCAGAACAGTATCAGCTCAAACCCGTTCTGACGCATGCGCTGACTGGCTTAAGGCTACAAACAGCTCCAACTCATGACGCATGCGCATCTCGTGTTATACGAAGGGTACACTATAATGATACTTAATGACACTGTGTTTGAACTTAACATTACAAGCAACTACGTGCGCGATTCCCAACAAAATACCACTAGTGTGGAACATCTTTCTGTTTAAAGTGTGCACAGGGATATTTCAAACTCGGCGACTATAAATCAATTTCAGGTACTTGAGAACTTCATGATCAGAGCGCCTGTCTGTTTTACTTACCTTATAGTACACGCAGAGTACACAAAACAGTATAAACATAACCCCGTTCTGACGCATGCGCGGTCTGAGCTCATACTAAAACCCTAAGTCTACAAACTGCCCGGTTTATGGCGCATGCGCGTTTTCGTGTTATACAAAGGATATACTATACAAGAGGCATCTTTATGCCCTATTCCTCTGCGGTTAAATTAGCACTACAAAGTGCAGTATGACTTTCAAATGAGCGACAGTAAGCGACACTGAGCAACACCGAGTTAAGTGCAACATTACCAACAAGCTTACCGTATCAAGTGTACTGTGTACTCGTTATTTCAGCAACTACCACCCAGATCAGCAAATACCGTGACCTCACACAGTCTTCTCTGAATGTACATTTTGAACATAGACCAATAACCCCATAACCTGTTGAACCCAGGAGGTGTATTCCACAACCCCCTGCAAATCCTCCACCAACAGCCAACTACGGCACCTTTTCCCTATGCTAAATATACAGCTAGAGACATTAAACAGGGACACAGGGAACAGACTCCTACAGTGGAGTATTGGTCTTATATGCAAAGAATATAACCATCCCAAACGAGGGACCGGGTGGAACCATTTTAATCAGTAAATAGATTCAATATACACATAGGATCTATATCCATCTGTCATATCAAGGATACAAGAAATACACACAATAACAGGGGTACTAGAAGACAAGGATTAAAAGTTAAGGGAAGATTATTACCTATATCTTATAGTGTAATACATAGGAGCTAAAGGAGACGCATGGTAGAGACCGAATAGACTTTAGCTGTCTATTTTTATTTGAATATATAGATTTATACTATATATTGTTTTAAATACACGTTTGACATATTATTATGAAATAAAGTTAACTTCACCCACTACATTCACCCCTGACCGTATATACTATAAAAGTCTGCAGTGCGCCTATAAAAAGGGATTCTTTGGTGTATTTTCTTTGATACACATCTCTAGAACTGGCACTTATACATTGATTGGGGAAAGGGGAGGGAAATAGAAGAATATCCTTTGGGGTTGCACACCTAAATGAATCCCTCAATCAATTGGTATCGGGTAGGGTTCATGTACTTACAGTACATATTCTTACTTTAGTATATTCTTACTTTATAACAAATCTGAAACCTAGTGCTCTGGAGGCTAAGGTTAGATAGTGAGTATCTAATACCTTGATGTATAGGGTATTTGATTGATCATCCAGGTATAGTTAAAATAACTTTAATACATCCAATAAAAAATACCCTCAAATAGTAAAAACATATAAAAGGAGAGTATGGGGGTAGGTGACTTATCAGACACCCTAGCGTAATGTGCAATAATGTATACCTGCCAGACAAATGTCTTAGTTTTCCCAAGGTAGTGTAAATACAGATTAATACACTATTGTAGGCAAAAGATCTTTGCTCTAGGCAACAAGTAAGCCATATAGGATAGGTTTGGCTATTGTCATAGTTGGCAGACCTGATAAGGGTTATATGGTATACAAACAAAACCCTGTGTAGAATACAAGGGTGAAAAGCACATATATATTTGAATAATGAGGAGCTGATGGGAAGAATTCCTTAGATTGCTAAGACCCTCCTCATTTGTGTCATAAATAAGTTGTAATAGGCAATTATAATCTAGGAGTAAGTATCCCTGTCAAAAATGAGATATGAATCAACCTGTCTGTGTATACTGACACAGGTAGGTGATTCTAATTGCCCCTAGGACCATGCTTCTCAAAAATACATAAACGGTATAACCCAGACAGAGAGAAAATCTAGGTAATGTGTGGATACAAGTTTACAATTAGCTGAATAAAAGCTACAAACTCACTGAGCTTGAACAAAGTAGCAAGGTATTTGGGTATGAATACATCTGCTTGTACAAGAGACAGTACATAGCAGATGATTCTGATTGCTCCACTTGCTATTGCCTGCTACTAGATGTAATAAAAGCTTGTACTACATCATAATACTGCTATTAAGTCATGAGAGGTAATACTCAAAGCTATGCCAGACAGCAGAGTCAGTTTGCGTGGGCTCACGATGTAAAACTGATACAACTGCTGCTTCCCCTCCATCCTGCAGTCAGAACCGGCACTTGTCAAGGGACAGTTTCAAGCCTTCTCGACCCAGATGGTCCAGCACTTTTAGCAGCCGTTCTTCATGTTCCTCCAAGGTCTTACCAAGACGATGATATCGTCCAGGTAGACCAAGCATACCCGATGGTTTTCTGCATTAGGCGCTGAAATGTTGTGGGGGCCCCGCAGATGCCTTGGGGCATGCGCGTAAATTGGTAGAAGCCCAGGGAACATACGTAGGCCGTCCTCTCCTGGTCTTCTGCACTCATCGGTTCCAGGTAGTACCCAGGTCTCAGACCGAGAACACTGAACCTCTGACTTGGGTACTGTGCGGTTGTTCAGAATCCTATAGTCAACGCACAGTCATACCGACCCATTCTTCTTTCTCACGATGGGCGATGCGTATGGACTCCGGGATTCGGTCACAATCACCGCTGTCTCCATCTTTTGTAAGACGTCTCTCACATCGTCCACATCTCGAGGAGTGATGTAACGAGAATGCGCTCGGAATGGTGTTGTGTCACTTAGGCTGAAGGTGTGTTGGAAATTTCGGCTGCAGCCCACATCCATCTCACTTGTGGAGAATACGGCTCGGGGTTCTTCCAACTTTGCCGTTAGCCAGTCTGTCCATTCAGCCGGCCGGTTTGAATCTCCGAAGTCGAATGTCAGCCCGGCCGGCACCTCTGACGGCGCAGTGCTATTCACCATTCCTCAGCAATACACATTATATAATAGTAGCACTAACAATAATATGAGATACAGTGCCTCAGCAACACACATTCTATACTGAGTAGCACTAACTATAACATGAGACTATTCAGCCATAAAACACTATCTCTACCATTTTAATGTCTCTTTTATAAATTAAAGCATATTTACAGTAGTAGCTTTACAAATGTAGAGTAACTGCATTAAACACATTAAAGACAATGGAAGCCTATTCATGAAATTCTGATATTGTCAATGCAAAATCCCTGGAAAACAGCATACAATTTAACGCATTTAAATCTTGTGTTTTCGCTGTATTCATTAAAATGTATTTATGCAAAATTTGCATGATTTGACATCTCATTTGCAAGCACTTTTGATCTGATTTGCAGTAATTCCAGCCCAAAAGTGACTGTCAGAAATTTCACCTCACCTAAGTAGGTGAAATAGGGCTTTTAGAGGAGAAGGGAGAGAGACTCATTTGGGAAAGGGACCTCAAAATAGAATAACATATATTCTACATGGCAAGACACCTGTGAAAACACCTAAAATATCAGATGAAATATGCTAATTTGGGTCATTTAAATATATTTTACATATTTAAAATAGCAAACTTCCCAGGTATCTGATGTGTGTAAGTGTTAATCTTGGAGGTATATACAGTACATGAATGGCCAGTTGACTCCTGACTCTCACACTTACAAAGGTACTAAGTAACCTTGAGAACAATATACTGTATAAGGGTAGAATATACAGTTTCTTTTGTTCCAGAATATGAAGAAGATTATCAATAATTATAGGCTATAAGGGAGGGAATTGTTGAAATGCTGCCTCCTGAATTAATTTTTTTAATGTCCCTTCTCTAAACAAAATTAACTTGAGATAGTTTGAACTTTGTAGTTATTTCCAATACTTTATTATATTAAAGCATATTAAATTGCATCTTTAACTAATGCAAATGTAGTTTGTAAAACGTTTATATTATTCATCAAATATTTTTCCAGTATTAACATTGCTTTGGTTCAATTGTTTGCATAGTTTTTGACCAGTGATAAAGTGGTCCTTCTCTATTAATCTTGCTTCATTGCGTCATTTTTGACGGTTAGAAGTGTGTCTTTATGCTCAGTGTATATATATCATTGCAATATATGTTGTTGTCTATTTATTTAAAGTTTTCTGGCTGCAAAAGGGTAGCAAAACAAATGTAAAAAACAGCACAGTATTTATTAAAGGAAAGAAATTGCTTTAGAGGCAATAGGATTGTTTCTTGGTGCAAACCATTTGCACTGTTTTAGCCCAGTTCTGCAGCCAGGATTCTTTAGTAAATCCGTACCTTTGAATGTGGACCACCATCATTAACACTTTTGCTGATCATGGACGTAGCTACTACTTTATGGGGTCGGGCACTCCATTGGTCCCTGATGAAGTAGCTACAGTGGTGTGAAAAAGAAAGTACACCCTCTTTGAATTCTATGGTTTTACATATCAGGACATAATAACAATCATCTGTTCCTTAGCAGGTCTTAAAATTAGGTAAATACAACCTCAGATGAACAACAACACATGACGTATTACACCGGGTCATGATTTATTTAACACAAATAAAGCCAAAATGGAGAAGCCATGTGTGAAAAACTAAGTACACCCTTACTGCTTCCATAGGAATTAAGATGCTAAGAAGCATACAGGTGCTGCTAATCAAATGCCCTTGATTAATTGATCATCAGCAAATGTTACCACCTCTATTAAAGCCAAAGTTTTAGCAGTTTGCTGGTCTGGAGCATTCAGGTCTGTGTTAACACCATGCCAAGGAGGAAAGACATCATTTAAAACCAGGGACGAACATGAAACACAGACAGAGCTCAATGCACATCCAGCGAAACTTTATACACGGTACAGTGCCTAAATATACATGTATTGATATCTATTGAATAAAATGGTCTTTTAGTTTAACATTTTGGCCAAATTGTTGTAAGCCCCTGAGCCACTGCACGGCAGACCAAATCTCAAGGGTCCCTACACTAATATAAATTCTTAATAACCTGTGCATTGCCAGGAAGAATGATTTATAATAAATCTGTCAACATAAGTTGCAAAGTTCTAAGTCTGATTGAAGCTTTTATTAACCTGTACATTACCTGGAATAACTGTCAATAAATCTCAAGGGACCCTTGAGATTTGGTCTGCCGTGCAGTGGCTCAGGGGCTTACAACAATTTGGCCAAAATGTTAAACTAAAAGGCCATTTTATTTAATAGATATCAATACATGTATATTTAGGCACTGTACCGTGTATAAAGTTTTGCTGGATGTGCATTGAGCTCTGTCTGTGTTTCATGTTCGTCCCTGGTTTTAAATGTATATTGCCATGCTCAGTAGCACTCCTCTGTGACACTTATACACTTATATATATGTTGTGGCTATTTTTGGGGTTCAAAATGAGCTTGTGGGTTTTCTATATGTCTTACAATTCTTGTTCAGCTGCTCTTAGCTGATTGGAGGGTGGCAACCTCCTACCTAATTTAAGCTCACCCCCTCCCACTTTTAAATGGTTAAAAGCTCACTCCATAGCATCTCCCACTCTCAGGGGAACTTGCCTGCTTGCAATGTGATTGTGACAAATCTAATACAGAGTGCTTTTCCTGGTAATGTACAGGTTAATAAAAGCTTCAATCAGACTTAGAACTTTGCAACTAATTTTGACAGATTTATTATAAATCATTCTTCCTGACAATGCACAGGTTGTTAAGAATTTATATTAGTGTAGGGACCCTTGAGATTTGGTCTGCCGTGCAGTGGCTCAGGGACTTACAACAATTTGGCCAAAATGTTAAACTAAAAGACCATTTTATTTAATAGATATCAATACATGTATATTTAGGCACCGTACCGTGTATAAAATTTCGCTGGATGTGCATTGAGCTCTGTCTGTGTTTCATGTTCGTCCCTGGTTTTAAATGTATATTGCCATGCTCAGTCGCACTCCTCTGTGACACTTAAACGCTTATATATATGTTGTGGCTATTTTGGGGGATGAATATGAGCTTGTGGGTTTTCTATATGTCTTACAATTCTTGTTCAGCTGGTCTTAGCTGATTGGAGGGTGGCAACCTCCTACCTAATTTAAGCTCACCCCCTCCCACTTTTAAATGGTTAAAAGCTCACTCCATAGCATCTCCCACTCTCAGGGGAACTTGCCTGCTTGCAATGTGATTGTGACAAATCTAATACAGAGTGCTTTTCCTCGTAATGTACAGGTTAATAAAAGCTTCAATCAGACTTAGAACTTTGCAACTAATTTTGACAGATTTATTATAAATCATTCTTCCTGGCAATGCACAGGTTATTAAGAATTTATATTAGTGTAGGGACCCTTGAGATTTGGTCTGCCGTGCAGTGGCTCAGGGGCTTACAACAATTTGGCCAAAATGTTAAACTAAAAGACCATTTTATTTAATAGATATCAATACATGTATATTTAGGCACTGTACCGTGTATAAAGTTTCGCTGGATGTGCATTGAGCTCCGGCTGTGTTTCATGTTCGTCCCTAGTTTTAAATGTATATTGCCATGCTCAGTAGCACTCCTCTGTGACTCTTATACACTTATATATATGTTGTGGCTATTTTGGGGGTTCAATATGAGCTTGTGGGTTTTCTATATGTCTTACAAGGAGGAAAGACATCAGCAATGATCTTAAAGAAGCAATTGTTGCTGCCCATCAATCTGGGAAGGGTTAAAAGGCCATTTCCAAACAATTTAAAGTCCATCATTCTACAGTGAGAAAGATTATTGAAAAGTGGAAAACATTCAAGACAGTTGCCAATTTTCCCAGGAGTGGACGTCCCAGCAAATTCATCCCAAGGTCAGACCGTGCAATGCTCAGAGAAATTGTGAAAACCCCAAGAGTTACAGCTCAGACTCTACAGGCCTCAGTTAGCATGTTAAATGTTGTATTTACCTACTTTTAAGAACTGCTAAGGAACAGATGATTGTTATGTTATGATTATGTCCTGATATGTAAAACCATAGTATTCAAAGATGGTGTACTGTCTTTTTCACACAACTGTACTTCATAATCAAATTGATCATGTTTGTAAGGGAGATCGCGATCTGTGCAAACAGGTAGAGGAAGGGAATAGGAAGACTCCTCTTCCGTTCCATCATCAGTGAGGGAGAGAAGATAGTCGTGATCACGCTCACAAGGGACTAACTGCAACATTAGAAAATGACATGCAATTCAGAAAATGGAATTGTCTTATACTGAGATGTGGAACGTTTTGCTAAAGTCCATGAACATGTCACACGTTGCTAGTTTTGCCATCTTTATTCTTTTTGCTAAAAAAAAAGTCAAGGTTCGCCCCCACAAAATGTACAAGGTCACATGTTCAGTATGCAGGTGTCTATGTGACTAGGGTATATTTAATGAAACTTTAAAAAAAAAGTTCAACAATAGTGAAATTGAACCAATTCACCTTTCAAAAGAAATTTTGGTGACAACTGTCAACATTTGCAATTTTTTGCCAAGTTTTGAATAAAAAATAGCAATTCAGCTAAGAAATGTATAGTAAATATTTAGTAGAATTGATTTTTTTTTAACAATTGTCACAGCTATTTCATAAGCATAGTATATAATGAGAATGCAAGTGTATAGAAACAGGCAGCTTTGCTTTCCTTCTAGTAAAAATAAACACCATTTTAATATGCCTTTTTACCTTGTCACTCACAATTAGATAGCTAACAAGCGACTTAGTTGTCACACATGCCAATCTACTTGGCAGAATACAGATGCTACAAGTCTACCTGAATGTATTCAGCTTGTCATTTATTGACTGCTGAAACTGTGAATTGCAAATAATTTAAGCACCACCCCAATGTCATAGCAGAGTGGCAGCTGTCCCGTGGGAGGGGCAGTGTGCTGGGGAAAGTCACCAGCCCTGGTAAACAGCAGGACTTTTGAATTGACCAATGCCTCAGCCTCCCACACATACCTTTGTTCTGTCCCTATGTCCTTACTGACAAGCTGGCTCGCTATAACTCTGATTCAGGGACAGAAAGATACAGTAGGCCTCTATGTGACAAGCAGAGGTAAAGGCGTCCTGTGAAGTAGCATACTGTACTAGGGACCCCAAACAGGACTCTATTCAAAAGGATTATATGTATTGTTAATATCATTTTCCCCTTGTAATTGTGAAGTGCATGGAGTCCCATTTGAAGAATTTGCTATATAAATAAAGTTGTTATTGTTATTACTGTTATGATTATTATTAAATGTATTACTATTTTGCATAAGCAGTGTGTACATTTTATATATACTTAAGTTAATGTCATAAAAGCAGAGATTAAAGTTAATATTTTAACCCTTTCAATGCTGGAGAGGCTTGCACTGTGGTGTACCTCCAGCATTGTAGTGATTAAAGCCTCTTCTCTACTATAAGGAATTGTTCAAAAGAAGTGGAAGCACTTACTATAGGTACGGATGGGGCTTGACTTAGTGGTTGCAGCTTAATGTGGCCATGATCTCATGGTCTCGTGGCACCACTATCTCTTTAGCAGTCTTTGCCAAATTTTGTATGAGCCCTAAAGTTGCCCACACTGCTGTAGTACGTTTTTCCTATATCAGAGGTACTGTACCTACAGTAACTAATTGTGGCTATTTAATATATATAATTTATGTCATTTGGGCTATATACCGGCAAAAGGGAATGTTGGTTGGTCATCTTTAGGAAATCACAATTTGGAAATCACATTAAAACAGTTCAACAGCATAGCGATAGACATTAAAGATGTTTTCTGACATCGTGTATTACAATAATTAGGAGTTATGAAGAGTCCTTAAAACTGCATTCTCTCAAAAGAAAGACCATAGCAAATAAAAAACAAACGACTCCTATTTGCATTCTTGGAAAAATAACAGATCATTTCAGGTGTGTGGTCATGACGAGAAAGATCTGAGTCACGTAAGGGAAGCTGAATCTGCAATGGAAAAGTCCCCAAACTTTTACAATACCCATTTTAATGATGTCGCCTTTTAGCAAACATTGTCATGCATTCTGCGGTGATTCCTGCCTTTCTGTAATGAAGTACTCAGGTGATACCTGCATGTCAATGTGTAGGCTATTGGCAAAGTTTCACATTGCTGCTATTTCTCCTCTTAGAAGAAATAAGGTTGGGGCTGTGTGCCAGATGCACATTTTGTGACAGAACAATAATAAGAAATAGAAAAAAGAACGAATAAGAATAGAAAAAGAAAAGGTGATGGTTGCATGTCCTTACATGTTTAAATGTACACAGTACTACTAAAACATTTGCTTAAAATATGTTTTAAATAATCTGAAAAAATATGAGATCAATGGATTGCTGTGTATTACACAAAATATGGGATCAATGAATTGCTGTGTATTACACAAAATATGGATTATTGGGGATATTTACAGGGCCCAATTAGAACCTCAAAGGGAAAAAATACTGCAACCTTCAGGGATTACACAACCAACAAAGTCTCAGCAGCAGCTCATTATCACTCTGACTAGGCAGAGAGAAACCACCTGCAGGAATTGCTCTTTCTCTTTTTTTCCCCCAGCAGAAGCTTCTAAATGATGATTAATCACTGAATAAACTGAAGAACTGACAACAGCATAATGGCAAAGGGAAAGCAGAGAAGTGCAGTGATCAGTGGGTGCATGTGGTCCAGCATGTGGTCCAGCATGGGTGGGTGGATTGGACGAAGAAGATTGATGGCCCTGTAAATGCCTGAAATGTAAGTATCTTCTCTTTAGCAAGAGTTGGGGGAAGCAAAGCTACTGGCAAACCCAGGAAAGTAATGCAACGGATGTCAGGCTGACACACTTCCTTAAATTGTAATCAAAGTTTAGGCATAAGGGTAGGCCAGTATTTCATTTTATTGGCACAAATAAAATACTAACATAAAACTACAGTTCATATTGAAGATTATTGAGTATTGCTAAATTGCTAAGTATTTTAAAAACATTTGTAGTTACAAAAAAAAAGACACTAAAAAAACACATAGCTGGCTCGCATTGGTTATTAAGGCAAATGACCATCTCTTCCCACTCTTAATGCAATTTCATTCCTTTTAATAAAGAATACGCAAACATGCAAAAATATGCTAACAGATTTAAACATATAAAAAAAAGCGCTCTACCTACAAAACAAGTGATGTGCTACATTAAATAATCAATATGACAAATACAAATACAGAACCAAATCATGTACAGTGAAAAATCTCTTTTAGGAATTAGCCCTTAGGGAGATGGCAGCCTAGGTAACTGGAACGCGTCTTTCTCAAAACCTGATTAGTATATAGACAAGTGTTTTTTAAGGTCTTGCGCTGTTAATAAATGTTACCGTATTATGCTATATACTCTCTCTTTGCCCTTGGGTGTCACCTTCACTCGATTAGAGACCTTTGGGATTCCAGGATCCAGCCGGAGACCGGTCCAGAGCAAAAATGCCTGGCATATTATTCACCTACAACTGTAAGTAGGCATGTGTAGTGTCCATCTTTCAGCTGTGGATGACGTGCTGCACAACGGTTTGTTGTTTCATTTACCTTGCAGGACAGCCAGCTATTTGAAGTTACCTTTGGAAGTTCTCACCAGAGTATCTTGATTGGAACTGGTTTTTGAATTACCGTTGGGACTGGGTTTCAGTCCATTTTTTACGCCAGGACTTTGCTTGGTTTGTTGTCTAATCAAACAGGCAGTTGGAAAATATTTCTGGTCTCTAAGCTACTTTCTGTATAGTAGAGACTGGTTGCCTACGACCAGGTAGAAAATATCAGCATTTGAGGAGTTATCGTGCTCAGCATATTTTCGTGTTATAATGAATTAGCTGCAAGAAGATAAAAATGTCAAGTTTAACTTAACATCATTACATCTTTAAGCTTTCTATTTTTCAGTAGATGCAACATTTTTCCAAAGATCACAACCTGCTGCTTTCAAATTAAAAATAAATCCAATATAGTGTTTAGTCATAAAAAGCCCTGACAATACTCCCATGTATACCCCCTTCATCCACACATATCTGGGAAATTATAATTAGCAAGGTCAATGAGAGCTCGGATAAGTCCATCATCCCGAGCTGTAATATCAGAAGCTCGTATCTTCAACACAAAGCAAATACACAGAAATGAGCCACATTACGAACTCTCAGTTGACCAAGTCATTATCAGACATACATTATGCGGTTGCTATCATTTTACAATATTTTCTGACTGCTATTGTAATCCAAAGGACTCTCGTTTGGCAAATGTGACCACTTATATTGTGTTTGTACTAAACATGTTGTTTTTCCATATTCAGAAAATAATAATAACGCTTTGAATATTTTTCTGGAAAAGGTCAAAAGGTTCATAATGTTTGTAAAAAAAATGCTAATATGGTATCAACAGACAGCATGAAGAAACATAGTAACACATTGTTGAAAGTAAGGATTGCGGAGGTTTGAGGTATCAAATTTAATCATGTTTAATATCATTACAGTTATGAAAGTAATTTTAAAAAAAATAAAAAAAATACTTCCACCTATTTTTCCCCATTTTGGATCCGTTCATTTGATTGAGTATTTGGAGCAATAGTAGGAGCTAAGAAATGCAATATTATAATAGTCTTTATTAATATTTGCACATGCTGGTTTGTTTTTGAGCATCAAAAACCCCGCCTTGTTTGAGATAGCGTAATTCTATGTACAAATTAGTGTAATGCCCAGAAGGAGTACAGTATCAAACTAAAATAAGATGAAAGACTTTCATTTACTAACCAGAAGCTGAAGTGTGCCGGTTCTAGGGAGAAAAGGGGGCCGCTCCTTTCTTTTCTTAAACTCAGAGTAACAGTATTTTTATTTTTAAACTTATAATTCCACTTCATTTTTTAAGAAAATTGAATTTATTGTAAAAAATAAAAATAAAAACTCCCGTCCCTATTTTATAGCATATCTAATGCTTAAATCTTGCCTTTTAAATCTTAAAACCGTCCAAAGAGCTTAGCTGTAATAGTTAATATATACGTATAGATCATTTCTTTTTAATTAGACACCATAAAACCAACATTTTAAACTCCGCCTGACACTTTAACATTTCTGTAAATTAATAAAAATTAAACCTTTTGGTAGAATAATCTATAACTTTTACATTTCCTAACATTTAAATATTATATGTAAGTAAAATTCCTTCTTTATATCCTTTTCATCTACAGCGGTGACCGTGTAGTGTTATACATAGAACATTACCTATATGAGTCCTCACCCTGAAGAGTTTAGAATCCGGAACCCAGGAGTTTAGTTCCTGGAGCACTAAGATAAGAATGAACTGATGCTTTGGTTTCAACTGGGTTTTGCCTCTAAAGACCGTGTTGTGACAAATATTTAAATGATTATGCATTAATCACCTCGACTTTCATAAATGAATCATTTGTATTAATGACCTTGTTATGCTTTAAAAGTTATTATTTTTCACCCAAATACCCACGAGAAGAAAGCAAACATGAATACAAATTAGAAAGTTAAAGTGAAAAGCAGTGTTCCAAATACTACGGCTACAAATGCAAAATAGACAATAATAAGAAATATTAGTTAGAGCATTAGTAATATTGTGTAATATCAACAGTTTAAACCAAACTTAAATGCACTGAACCCTTGGGGGGTTTAAAAGAAGCACAAACTAGAGCAGGGGGCTTAATCCAGTCCTCAAGCACCCCCCAAACAGGTCAGGTTTTCAGGATATCCCAGCGTCAGGTGCTTAACTGGTCTGTGATTGAGCCACCTGTGCTGAAGCTGGGATATCCTGAAAACCTGACCTGTTTGGGGTGGGGCTTGAGCACTGGATTTGAGCCCCCCTAACTAGAGGACAAATTACCCGCTTACTGGTGTCTTTCTTTCCCCGTATGAGTAGTATCTAAAGTACAGAGCTTTTTGGAGCATCACAGGTTTCTTCTTCATGAGTCCTGTTATATTAGTGTATATATTAAATGTAGCCCCCTTTCCCCCCGTGTCTAGGGTGACCACGTGTGCTGCTATTACCTGAGTGGCAAACAGGAGGCCTGATCCTCCGCCACTGGGAGCCTGGGGTGTGTGTAATGAATATACTAACAGCGCCTCCACCTGGGAAGGATCCTCACATAGTGGGATAGCCCCTCCCAAGACAATACAGTCAGTAATTGCACACAGGGGTATATGTAACAGTATTTACTGAACAGTAATTTATAACAGGAACAATACAACATAGCAAATAACGATAGATACCGACCCATGGAATATCCCCCCACAGTAATTGGGTGCAGAAGCACCAGTGTCCAGGCCACAATAGCCAATCCCACCCCAAGTGTGTGACAGCGCTGCCCTTGTGTATTGTTGGTGCACTTGCAGATATACATGCCCGGGCGCTCCAGCCCTCGGGTGCCGCTGGGTACTAACAAACAACCAATCAGTCTGTCCACCGAAGATCCGCCTCCGCGTGTGGTGGTATCCGATTGGAGGGTCCCACCTTTGGATAGTCTCTAGTTTGATGGCCTGGTCCCAGACGCAGGCAGCGCACATCGCGTGCATCCGTAGCACATATGCTGACTAACCCTATATTGCTAAGGGAAGCGTCACTGTCTAAGGGCCATCCCTACAGCACACAAGCTATTAGTGATGGGGTCTAGCTGGGACCTATGGGGATGTTCTTACCTAGTCCAGTGGAGCACTTCTCCCTTTATGTCTCCCTGGACATTACCTATCCCTTTGCTACATATAAAGGAGATAAGACCGCTCATCCCATATATACTAAACACAATCAGAAAAATATGAAACAGGTGCTCAGAGGGGATAGTGCAACTATTATAACAGAATTGATCCCAGAAGGATCAGGAAAGATTTCCTCTATAATCAGCACTCAATGTTGGAATACAATAGGAAGACTAACAATGGTCCTACAGGTAAATACTGTGAATAGGTCAAATTGGCCTATAAAGACTGGGAAAATCAGGGAGAAAAATAAAAAAGAAAAAAGTTTTATTCAATTAATTTGATTAAAAAACACATATATCACATTCACACATTAAAATAAAATGATGACCTCCGAAAAGGTAAGGTGAGGCGGAGCACAGCCGTGCTATAAGGGATACTTCAGGATAACAGCCAGTAGGATCAAAAACTTCTTTATTAGGACAACATGGTGCAGACAGAAAAAGCTCTTACGCGTTTCACGCCACGATTGGCGCTTCGTCAGAGAGTACAGAGTGTCTACTCGGTGCCCCTTCTCAAACCCAATGACTGCCTACCGGAAATGACGCGGTAAGGCATCATCCGCCCACCGGAAGTGACGCAACTAAGCGTCTCAGGATACTGATTCACTTGAATCTATGTACCGGAAGTGATGTAACGGGACAAGCCACGCTGACAATGTTTACTAACAAAACCAATTGTCATGGAAATGGCTGAGCAGCGTCACTACAAGGTGGGGGATGATCTAAAATAAATATGGATAAGAGAGGGCACGCTGTCATAATACCCCGCAGATAATGATAACAACAAATCCATCAATGCAGGAGTATAATAAAATAAAAACAAAAGTAAAAACAATGAACAATGTTCTGAGGAAACAGGATATAAGTCTCTTAGATATGCAAATAATATATACATATATTCAAAATAACAATAAAGTTAAATATAAATACAGTAATACTATCAATAGACTGTTATGTTATCAAATCCATTTGTTCAAGAGAATTTTATTCTAAATATAAAGCATATAGCTTACATAGTCAATTAAATCTATGAATATAGGATACAGATAATAAATAATAAGTTCTCTATAATATATAGCACACACAAAGACTGTAATATAAATAATGAATAAAGAGATCCACAGAATAATTGATGTTAGAGGGATTCAAATAGACCAGATACCTATTCAAGGCTATATAATGCTCATGTAAAAGACATGATGCAAATAATTCATAATAATGTACAGAACATCATACTGTAATACAAACTTTATATGAATAAGAAAATCTTATCCCAAAAAATGTTTCAATTCCCAATCGGTATTTATACCCCCGGGTGATAATGACCCGAGGGTATAAATCCAAAACATTTCTCTTTTATTGAGGGCTGCCTCTCTATTACCTCCTCTGGCATGTTTTGGAATTTGTTCTAAAGCACTAAATGTGAAAGTACTGATAGAACCTAATGGACAATTAGAGAAATGCTTAGATACAGGTAAATTAAGGTCATTCTTTTTAATAGAGCGAAGATGTTCAGAAATCCTGATTTTTAAGAGACGTATAGTCCTGCCAATGTAAATACTTCCACACATGCAATTCAATTTATAAACAACATAATTGGTGGTACAGGTCATAAACTGTTTGATTTTGTATGTTTGTCCCGTATGTTTGCATACAATGTTTGAAAGGGGTGTTGCGTATTTACAATAATTACAATTTTCCCATTTGTGGAAACCCTTTGGAAAATTCTATTTTTGTTTGTTTTGATTAGATACAAATAAACTATGTACATTGATCCAAATATCTTACAGGTAAGCAGATTAATAGTATCACAGTATAGCCATATATAGCATAGGTTATCTCTAGTAGGAACAGTCAATACAATAAAATGTCAGAATTCATAGGTACTGTCCTGTTTCTAACAGGTATATGTATCAGCATAGGTAGTAAAACTATTGGTATATTATCACCAAAAGGCACCCAATAGTTATATGGATTGTCTATATTTGTAGCTTAGAGTGCTCCTGTGTTATGACCATAGATGTATCAGTATGCACCAAATTGTCATCCCAGATGGTAAAATTAGTTCTAATATTACTGTTTCATAAATAGAGAAAGGTACGCTATTATGCAAAATAAATGTTATGTAGTATATTCTCCTTATAGATCTTAGTGGTTGTAATATACAAAGAGCAAAGTATGACCGTAGCAAAAGTAAAGAGAACCACAGCGGGTAAGGGGTAACACAGAAGACTCCGTCGCTGATACAAGCCTGACTGTAAGGGTGTCCCTCTGCTGCCTGTGTGGAAAAACGCTGCCACTTCTGATGACGTCATGAATGACGTCACACGTCCCGACGATCGTTTCGCATGGGCTACACGCTTCTCCCCTTGAAGATCTATAAGACGAATATGTTAGAAACAGGAAAGTACTATGAATTCTGACATTTTATTGTATCGACTGTTCCTACTAGAGATAACCTATGCTATATATGGCTATACAGTGATACTATTAATCTGCTTACCTGTAAGATATTTGGATCAATGTAAATAGACGCCTCTTTGACAGCAATCTGGATTTATGAATGAAAAGGATACTTACCTTGATAGATTACATGTCTAGCCACTTCATTATGGGGTTATTTTAATGTGTGAATGTGATATATGTGTTTTTTAACCAAATTAATTGAATAAAACTTTTTTATTTTTTATTTCTCTCCCTGGTTTTCCCGGTCTTTATAGGCCAATTTGACCTATTCACAGTATTTACCTGTAGGACCATTGTTAGTCCGCCTATTGTATTCCAACATTGAGTGCTGATTATAGAGGAAATCTTTTCTGATCCTTCTGGGATCAATTCTGTTATAACTATCCCCTTGCTATCCTGCTTTCAACTGACTCACTGCCTAACTGACAGCACGAGCTCCCTCACGCTAAACTGCCTCTCTCCCTTTACCACAAATGCAGCAGCCCTATTGGCTAAGCTGTGCAGCGTCATCCGGCCACCCCAAGGCCTTCTGGGGCTTGTAGTTCCTGCAGAGCCTTTCTACCTAATAGCCACCTCTCGTGCGGTCCTACTGCACCTGCGCGAATGCGGATGCACAATCAATTACAAAATGGTGGCGCCCTGCAAAGGGAGTTGCCGGAGCCACCGGCGATCCCGTCACCCGCCACAACTGTCCACAGCCCTCCTCATACTACTGGCGTGCGCTGGATACATGCGCACTCCTTTGTCGGCAGCCGCGTGCTGCCGCACGCAGCAGAAGTGAGGGGGACTATGGGGAAACCTGGCCACAATTGGTTGAAGGAAACGGTTAAGTTTTTTCCAACTACACTGTATAATACACTAACTACACTAATATAACATGGACCATTCATTCACTCATTCATTGTACCTGTTTGCAGTTGGCATTATCCATTTCAGTGCTCACAAACCTTGTGAACTACAGAAAAGGATCATGTTAGTAGTGCCATATATAATGATTTTGTTTGACCTACTTGATGGTGCAAACAAGGTTAAGTGGAAAAAGGTCTAAGCGAAGAGGCTGCTTGTGTTTTTAGCCCTCCTTAATAAGAATTTAGTCTCTCCAGAACAGCTGTCCTCATTATGACAGACTTCATATCAGCTATTTCATATGTTAAAGTAGAAAATGGATTGGACCACTTACTGGGAAATTACTGTAACAGTAAAGAAAACCTTTTTCCCAGAGGAATTGCAGAATGGAAGAAATATGCTATTGAAAATGGCCAATGATTTTCAAAAGTAGCATAAGATACACGGGAAAAGGCAAAGATTGTCCTTTTCATCGTCCATTTCTTAGTGCCAATGTATCACAGCACTTTACTTTATAGGAAGTATTGGTAGGAGATAGATGATAAGCTTGTTGGGTCCAATGTACTTAGATTACAATTTAAGAAAATAAGTGTGTAAAAATTAGAGTTAAAATCACTACTAACCTTCATAAAATGTGCATTGTATGTATAAATACCCAATATATCACTGTATGACGCATCATTTGTTGTCACCAGAATTCCTAAGGAACTGCATTATTTGTTGAAAATGGTCTTACATTTAGGGCAGACGAAAGCCACTTTGATCGTGTGTTGGAAAGAAATTTTTCTTTCCATATTAATACATTCCCTATGCTTCTTTCAAAGACATTTCCAAGACACAACATGGGGAGGACTATCAAAACATATACAAAAATAAACCATATAAATATAAAATACACAAAGTCAAATCTATGCTAACAGTGGAATGGGACGTTACGTTTGTCTGAAGCTCTACTCTCTGCAATCCTGACTCGCTGCCTGACCATCCGCACGCCAGACGCGCCTCCGTAGCTGTGGATGGCGTTATACCCATTCCCACCTCAGTACCGGGGTCCCGCCTTGTTTGTGGTGTGCACAGCGTTACAGTTGTCTCTTATCCATGGCAGCTGTAACCCCAGGTCCTAGGTGTTCAGTCCGCGCCCCTGACCAGCTGGAGCCGACGGATGCTTCTCACAAGGGCCGGTTAAATCGCTGCGCAAGCTGCTGTCCCTCTGGCTTAATCTACTATAAACAGTGTCGCGAGACTGCAAGGTAACAGAGGAGAAAGCCAGTTACTGTATGCAGAGGATCAGCTGAGGCATGCGTTGGAATCTCTGTATCAGTGCTCATGCATGAGATGACGTAGGACGCACGACCTTTGACCCTACGCGTTTTGCGAGCACTCGTTTCCTCAGGCAGTCCATACCGGGGCCTGTATATTGGGAAGTAGGGGTTCCTGAGGCTGAAATAAATGCGTTTCAGCTCAGGAGACCCCCTGCTCCCATACACTATTATTAAAAATCACATTAACTTAGTGGCTAGCCGCTAAGGCAATGAAGGGGTTAAGGCACAGCAGCTGGTTTATTGGGGTAGAGGGGGTAAGTGAAGGGGGTACTTGGCCATGGGTAGGTGGTTAGGTCTACCAGCAAGATTGCGGGAGGAGTTAACCCCTTCATTACCATAGCGGTTCCACCGCTATGGTAATGAAGTGGTTAACTTCTACTGCCACCCTCCCGCAAGGCCTAAACATCCACCCTGGGGCAATTGCAAGCTTTACCCATCCCCTGTACCAACAACAAATCAGTGCCTTCTATTTACCCTTTCATTACCATAGTGGTTAGCCGCTAAGGTAATGAAACTGGCTGCAATTTTATTTTTATTGCATAGAATTGATATTGGAGGCCGGCGGGATCCTCGGGGACCTCTGGGGGCCCGAGATCTCCGTGGGGTCCCCGCCGGCCTCCGGTATCAATCCTGTGCAGTAAAACTAAAAGAAACTGCTTTTATGGATCTTGCAATATCTTTAACGCCGGCCTTTAGCATAATCACACACACGTCTTCTTTTAACACAGATATTATTATTATTATCATCATCTTTTTTTCTTTGGTGCCAACATATTCTGAATGGCAGCACAAAGTCGGAACGAGGACAATAACAAAACATGAAATAATACAACTTAAAACATAGTGAAAGTCATTAGGTCTCTGCTCCGAGATGCTTACAATGTAAAGAGATTGGAAGAATGATGACACAAGGACGGGTGAGGGTAAAGAGGACTCAGCATGGTACTAACCATAGACTTGTCATGAGAGTGCTTGGTAGGCTTCTTTAAAGAGGTGGGTTTGGAGGGAACAGGGGTAATGACTTCCACAGTTGGGTTGTAGCCCTGGATACATTTTTAAGACTGGAATGAGAGGAAGTATTAAGGGGGAATGAGATTCCTAGGTCAAGAGACTGTGTGTGGGAAAGTACTTGGAAATTAGATTGGACTTTAAAAGATATGGTTAGCCATTGTAGGGACTTGCACAGTGAAGTAAAATATGTAGAATGGTTAGTGAAGTAGATGAGCCTGGCAGAAGCATTTAAGATTGGCTGAGGTGGGACAGTCAGAAGAGAGAAGACTGATTACGATAGGTTACAACAGTCTAGTCGGGATATTACAATTGTATGAATTAGACTTTTGGTGGGTTGTATGATGAGGAAACGGTATCATTTAGCAATGTTTGGGGATGACAGTGGCAGGAATTGGTTAGGTACTGGATGTTTGGAATGAAGGAGAGGTAGGAGGCAAGTACTACACCTAAACATCTGGCTTGTGGTTTCAGGAGGACAGTAGAGGTATCTATTATCAGTGAGACATCAGGCAAAGGGCTAGTATCAGAGGGAAGGGAAAATGTGTTTATTCCATTGCTTCTCATTTTACCACAGTGACAACTTAACCAAAAGTTATTGTTATTCTTCTTTTAAAAAGAACTATCATCTAAATAGAAATTTGGTAAACTTCTGTATATTTGTTTTAGAATCACTATACGTAATGTGTGAAGAACAGAGTTTTATGTAATATATGATGTTAGCCACAATACTTTCAACTAATGGGTGTGATGTACCAAAAAAAGTTTGGCGCTCGAGTGATAAACTGTAGATAGCGTAATTTTTAGCTTGTACTATAACTCTTAATATTTACCTATCAAAGCACTCCGATGTTCCACGTGTGCATGTTAGGGGTGTCAGAAGGAGGAGTAAAGGAGACAGACATTATTACATGACACACATATTATAATGTGACATTTTTCTCCTTTCAATACAGATGTGGAGCGTTTCTAGTTTCCTCCTTGCGGCACTTTGAGCGGGTGGAGCGAGAGCCAAGTGTGGCCGTGATCACAGCCAAGCACGATCACCATCTCAGGGTGAATTTCGCAGAATGAACAACAAAGCAGAGTTCCCTACTTCTGAATGGGACTCCTGCAGCTTTGATCCTGCCAGCAGTCTACGCAGAGAGATCAGAAAGAAGCATTTCCTCTGTCTCACCGCACAGCCCTTACACCAGATCATACTTTTTTCTGATTATTTCTAGTACATAGGATTGAAGCAGGGGGTCTCCGGAGCTGGACTGCATTAATTTCAAGTCCAGGGAACTCCTGCTTAATGAGGTACAGGCCTCCATGCATTGTGTGCAAGACACGCTCAAATTTGTAATGCCGACATGCACGGTATGGTGCCACACGGACAACGCACGGTAATAGCGACCGACCAAAGCACTACATCAGTAACTCTGCACATTTTGCAGACTCCATTTTGTTTTCCCAGTCTTATTATGTTACATTAAATTCTATCAGTTTTTATATTTTTCGGTCACCTGTCTTTTGTGGGTTTCAATGTTTCTTCCGAGAGTTCCATACATCCTAATAATATCATAGGCTTCTGTAATATCTATTATTAGAGAACCGTAGGGAAGAAATACCATTAACCCATTTTGAATCTGTGGCTACCAACATATACCACAGGCATCAAAGGGGTTAATAAACAAACAAGAACACTGCCTACTATCATTGGCTAAAATGGGAAGAGGAACAGAGCACTACTATTAGTGCTGTATTTCTCTCCCCATTTTTGTCTTCACTCCTACAACGGAAGCACACCAAGAACCTTTGGAGCCAGGGACATTGTTTGGATGCCGCACTACACAAGTGAGTCAATTTGATAGCGATATCCCATTCAGTGGATGGATTGAGGTATGAATTGAGTGACTTTATATGCTACTTTCTTTGGACTAGCTATATGAATTACCTTCACACTCACAGATTGAGAGGTCACCAAACAAGCATGCTACACTATCTTCCTGTCCACAGTTCTACTATTTCATTCCAAGGTTTGCTGTACGGGAACACTGTTCTTAAATACATATAGCTGTGTCTGTTTACTGGTCTTTAGCACCACGCAGGTTTCTACTTCTTCTACTTCTCCCTTGGCTACCTTAGCGGCTAAAGCATTGCCATGCAATGCTTACTAATCGCTAAGGCAAACAAGGGGTTAACACCTATTACCACCACCACCTCTGGGGGTCTAATCTTATACCCCTGAGAAACTACCCCCATCACCCACCATTCATACCCCCTACCCTTCCATCAAACCTACACCCCCCCCTCTAGACTAATGGCTAGTAACCCTATGAGCCAAATGTTGCTCATAAAGATTTTGGCCATTGAAAACATCCAGAAAAAACATGTATCACAAAAAAAAACATTACAAATAAAAAATGTAAAACAAAAACCCATTGATTGGCACTGTGGCTACCTAGGCCGCCTCAATGGGAGCCTTCAAAGCCACATTTTTAATCCAGCCAGACCTGTTATATAAATAGGGTTACTTACTCCACCCTGGATGAAGACCCTCCTCATCTACCTCTGAAGCCCCCCAAAAACAATCCAACAGAGGGCTAAGGCTAACCATAAAAAAATTCATGAAAAGTAACCCAAGCCACAAAAATCATCCAACAATAATCAAAACCATAAAATATCATCCAAGGCCCGATTGCATAAACCGAAAAACAAAACCCAACCATAATAAAGAATTCAAGGCCCAATGGCCTATTTGTAATCTACGCTCATCCATGGCCTGGGATGCTGGATTCTCAACTTGACATGACGTCTTCAATCCTCTGTTGCTTGAAGAATCTTCTTTGGTGAGTATTTCTTGTCGTCTTCTTTCTTTTCTTCTTAAAATATGTCTTCTTTCTTCTTCTGTATTCTTCAGCTACCGGATGTGGCCCAGTTGAAGACTTCTTGTTTTCTGCGAGAGCCCAGGCCTTCTATAGGGGGCCTGAGTCCTCACAGATGATGTGTTACTGCAGGCCTGCACAACATACAGCCCGCAGCCCGCCGGGGCACCCCGTGCGGCCCACGACGGACCCCCTTCAACCCCCCCCCCTTCACCCCTTTCCCTGGTAAAGACAGAAGGAGCGCGCTCCAGCACTAAGTAGGAGCGCGCTCCAGCAGTGTCTGTGTGACTGCGCGCTCTCCCCTGCTAACCCTCCTCCCCACTCCTAACCCTCCTCCCCCCTCCTAACCCTCCTCCCCCTCAGCCTGCTCCAGCAGGGTGACGCGCTCTAGTGGTGTAGCGCAACCCGGAACTTCCGGGTCTGCTGCTAGAGCGCGCTTCCCTCTGCCGCCATCTCTGGTGCCGCCACCTCTGTTGATGCCGCCATCACCTCTGCTGCCGCCGCCGCCGCCACCATTATCATCATCATCATCATCAGGTAAGCGGGGGGGGGGGCTGCTGACATATGGGGGGGGGCTGCTGACATATGGAGGGGATGGGCTGCTGACATATGGGGGGGGGTTGGGCTGCTGACATGGGGGGGGGCTGCTGGCATATGGGGGCTGCTGAAATGGAATGGGGGGAGGCTGACATATGGGGGGGCTGCTGACATATGGGGGGGCTGCTGACATGGGTGGGCTGCTGAAATGGAATGGGGGGCTGCTGACATATGGGGGGGCTGCTGAAATGGAATGGGGGAGGCTGCTGACATATGGGGGGCTGCTGAAATGGAATGGGGGGAGGCTGCTGACATATGGGGGGGGGCTGCTGACGTATGGGAGGCTGCTGAAATGGAATGAGGGGGAGGCTGACATATGGGGGGGCTGCTGACATATGGGGGGCTGCTGACATATGGGGGGCTGCTGAAATGGAATGGGGGGAGGCTGCTGACATATGGGGGGGCTGCTGAAATGGAATCGGGGGAGGCTGCTGACATATGGGGGGGCTGCTGAAATGGAATGGAGTGAGGCTGCTGAGATATGGGGGGGCTGCTGAAATGGAATAGGGGGCTGCTGAAATTGAATGGGGGAGGCTGCTGACATATGGGGGGGCTGCTGAAATGGAATGGGGGAGGCTGCTGACATATGGGGGGAGGCTGCTGACATATGGGGGGGCTGCTGAAATGGAATGGGGGGAGGCTGCTGACATATGGTGGGGGGGGCTGCTGACATATGGGGGGGCTGCTAACATATGGGGGGGCTGCTGATATGGGCTGGGGTGATGCTGATATGGGCTGTGGAGTGCTTCTGTGGGGGTTGCTGATATGGGCTGTGGGGGCTGCTGATATGGGCTGTGGGGGGTTGCTGATATGGGCTGTGGGGGGCTGCTGATTTGGGCTGTGGGGGGCTGCTGTGGGGTTCTGCTGATATGGGCTGCGGGGGGGCTGCTGAAATGGGCTGTGGGGGCTGCTGAAATGGGCTGCTGATATGGGATGGGGGGCTGCTGATATGGGGTGGGGGGCTGCTGAAATGGGCTGTGGGGTGCTGCTGTGGGGGGTTGCTGATATGGGCTGTGGGGGGCTGCTGATATGGGCTGTGGGGGCTGCTGTGGGGGGCTGCTGATATGGGCTGTGGGGGGCTGCTCATATGGGCTGTGGGGGCTGCTGAAATGGGCTGCTGATATGGCATGGGGGGCTGCTGATATGGAGTGGGAGGCTGCTGAAATGTGCTGTGGGGGGCTGCTGATATGGGCTGTGGTGGGCTGCTGATATGGGCTGTGGGGGGTTGCTGATATGGGCTGTGGGGCCTGACTCTGTTTTCCTTGTGAGGGGGGAGAGTGGTGTGAGGTGCAGGAGGGGGAGAGTGGTGTGAGTTGCAGGGGGGAGAGTGATGTGAGGTGCAGGGGGGAGAGTGATGTGAGGTGCAGGGGGGGAGAGTTGTGTGAGGTGCAGGGGGGAGAGGTGTGAGGTGCAGGGGGGAGAGTGGTGTGAGGTGCAGGGGGGGAGAGTGGTGTAAGGTGCAGGGGGGGAGAGTGATGTGAGGTGCAGGGGGGGGAGAGTGATGTGAGGTGCAGGGGGGGAGAGTGATGTGAGGTGCAGGGGGGGAGAGTGATGTGAGGTGCAGGGGGGAGAGTGATGTGAGGTGGAGTGATGATGGGTTTTGGGGGAGATATGAGGATGATGAGGATGATGATGAAGGGTCCTGGGGGAGATATATGAGGATGATGATGAGAGGTGCTGGAGGAGAGATGATGATGAGTATGATGATGATTTTACCCGTGCGGCCCAAATCTTTTTTCCTTGGAGCAGTTCGGCCCTTCTCACTTTACGAGTTGTGCAGGCCTGTGTTACTGCAACACATGGTACAATCATATTGCTTTGATTCCCTTTCTTTATGCCAACCAAGCCGTGATTTCATCTTAATTAGAGGGAAAGTAATACATGTCTTTTCTGGGTGTTTTCAATGGCCACAAGCCCTATTAGCCAAATGTGGCTAATAGGGCCATTGGCCATTAGTCTAGAGTGCAGGTGTCAGTTTATTGAGGGAAGCGGGGTGATGGAGGCAATTGCTCTGGGGAGGGTAGTTAGGCCCCCGGGAAGTGGTGTTGGTAGGGGTTTATCCAATTGCATCTTCTGTAGTTGCAAAAAGAAACAGTATATAAATTAAAACATCAGCAAAGTATGTTGGAGAGGAATTAGTTGTTTTACTTACAACAAAAGAAGAAAAATAAAATACCAAGAGCCTCTAAATAATCAAAAAGTTTAATCAAACGTATGTGAGATTATTGTACATTATCAACCCATCCACCTAGTTCTCTAAAGTAGGGATAAAATCAGTGATTTACCATGAACTGCACCATATAAAAATATCATTTATTTTGGATTTTTAGTTCTCCATGTTGTTATTCACAAATAGCAAATGTGAGATCTAGAAAAACAAAAATATTTAATGATGCCTATTTGTAAACAAAAATATTTTTAAAATCAGAAAAGTAATCTCTCAGTTATGAATCTTAAAATAATTACTAATGATGTGTTATAACCAGTAAATAGAGCCGTGCCAGTTTTTATCTGCACTAAGAAGGGAAAAACACAAAACTTAGAGGGACTATGACATGTAGACATGAGCAGACTCAAATAAAAAATAAAACACTATGCTTGAGCATAGCTTTAGTGGCTAAAATTATACAGGACATGCATTGTTGCACACATGTGAATACCAATACACTGAAATGGCTCGTGTATCCAAGTCCATACGTTGCTTTGTAACAGTAAATCGATGCATTTTGAGTCACTGAAGGCTTATATCAATGACCACAACAATCTCAGCAGAACTACATATTTCTTACTACCAAGATTAGAACCAACGCTAACACCACCCTAACCCCCATCACTAGTTTTAAATACCTGGGCTTATGGTTTGACTCCCACTTAACATTCGGGATGCACATTGATATCCTGACAACCAAGACCTATGCCAAACTAGGGGCACTTTACAGGAACAAATCCTCCCTAAGTCTCCTGGTCAGAAAGCGTATCGCACAGCAGATGCTAATGCCAATTATTGACTATGGAGACATAGTATACGGCTCGGCACCTCAAACCCACCTTAGCAAACTTGACACCCTCTACAATTCAATTTGTCGTTTTGTTCTCCAATGCAACTACAACACACATCACTGCGAAATGCTCAAAGAACTAGATTGGTCATCACTCGAGTCTAGGCGCAAAGTTCACCTTTCCTGTCTTGCCTTTAAATTCTTCATGGGCAAGCTACACAGCTACCTGAACAAGCTCCTCACCCCTACCACATGCAGCACTTATCACCTGAGATCAGACTCCAAAAGACTGTTCATGATCCCAAGGCTCAACAAAGTATCCGGACGTTTCTCCTTCTCCTACCGTGCACCCCAAAACTGGAACAACCTACCAAAGACTCGCACATCCACCACCAGTTTAAGTTCTTTCAAATCTAAGGCTGTCTCACATTTTAATCTGGTCTGTAACTGTTTCATACGCCCATAATATATATTTTCTTTAACTGTGCACACAATGTCTTGTATATAATGTATACCCTGTTCATTTATGTAACTGTATTTGTAACCATGTATTATTTGTTTTACTCTGTGCCCAGGACATACTTGAAAACGAGAGGTAACTCTCAATGTATTACTTCCTGGTAAAATATTTTATAAATAAAATAATAAGGCTCCTATTAAAGCTGCAGTTCATGCAATATCCTGCATGTGTATTTTTTTTAATAAATCAGTTCTGTACCGGCATACCCCGCATTAAAGTACGCAATGGGACCGGAGCATGTATGTAAAGCGAAAATGTACTTAAAGTGAAGCACCGCCTTTTCCCCCACTTATTGATGCATGTACTGTACTGCAATCGTACATACATGCATAACTGATGTAAATAACGCATTTGTAACAGGCTCAATAGTCTCCCCGCTTGCGCACAGCTTCGGTACAGGTAGGGAGCCATTATTGCTGTTCAGGGCGTGCTGACAGGCGCATACGCTAACTGCCTTTTGCCTATTGGGCGATATGTCCTTACTCGCGAGTGTACTTAAAGTGAGTGTCCTTAAAGCGGGGTATGCCTGTAGTAAGAAAAAATACTTTTAGCATTTTCTGTTTTAAAAAAAACAACTTTGAAAGACCAATTTTCTTGTATTCTATTTTAACAACCATGCTTGTTCCTATAGCAACGATTTACATTCCCCATATTTAAAGATGTCGCCAAACTTTGCCGATCAATATGCGGAGAACGAATTGACCGGCAGTTATGCAGTTTTTTAGGTAAGTAGAGATTGCCTACATGAAACTATTGAAGTTAAAAAAAAAAACTAAAAAAAAAACAAACAAAAAAAAAAAAAAAACGGGAGCCTGAACTGCAGCTTTAAGTATGCCTGTGAAGCAGTATTCTCTGTGCCGGAGAAGTGATTAGCTCCATTCGAATGAATGTAACTAAACTCTTCACCAGCACTGGAAAGACTGCGTCACAGCACAGAGCTCCAAGTCTAGGAGAAGTTCTGTGGCAAAGTCTCTGGGATATTAAAATGACAGCCTATATAGAACTCTGCTTTTGGCAAGATTCATTCTCTCATGTATTGTTTGCCCTGGTCACTGTACAGTTATTGGCCTTGATATGGGGGTCTCTTGGTACTGTAGTAAGGGCTTGACCCCGCTGCCTACTACAGCATCCGCTGTGGCGGACGCTGCATGGACGAGAGCCCTCCCCTCAATGGCGCCGGGCCCGCTGCGAGGGGGGTGCCGCAGCGCTGAGGCGAGAGCTGCTCCTGAGAGCAGGACTCGCGTCGAGCGATACGGCACGCCCCCCGGCCGTTCAGCCAATGAGGGTGAACCTGCCGGGTGACGTCATGGCCGCGCCCCCGTCACTCCCCCCCCCCCCCCCCGTCTCTCTTCCTGCAGCTCCCTGCAGACCAGGTAATCGGCTGCACGTGCTGCCAATCTCGCGGGCGCGCGTTGCAGCTGAGTTACCGGGGCTTTAGCCTAAGAAGGCAGTGCGTCTGCTGCAGTGCAAACCTTGCCTCAAGCTTAAGACAACATTATGGAAATGGCTGGTTCAATCTAACTGTTTCAGGGTACTTTATACTTCTGTATGCAATAAGGGAAGAAGCTAGCAGCAGTAGTGAGAGGAGTTCAGGGATTTCCTTGACACAAATATAATATTTCTCAACTTTGCATCTCTTGTCATTTTTCACCATTGTTTTCTTAATCAGCGTATTAAAAATGTTTCACACATTTGCCACAGATGATGAAGGGCACGCAGGAAGTCACGGCAGTGCTGCTTGACAGACTAGCATGTATCTGGTATATATTTGTCTTCTCGGTTAACTTTGATATATTTAGAATGTATTTGGGATGTAAGGTAATTTAGTGAAATATCTGGTCAGGTGCTGCCTCAGTTTTATTTGCAATGTGTATTTACCTTTAACTTTCCATTCTCACTGCACATTTTATTGTAAGCTTCTGGAAGCTTTCTGTTTTTGGAGAAGTGTTGCTGCAAAATATTGTTTTTGGGGCTACTCTTTTAAACTTTGCAATGCAGCTTTGTAATTCAGCCATGATAAATATATGCAAATGATGGTTCGGCATACTTTCTTCTAATGAAAACAATGTCAATTTTATATCCCATAACACGGTCATTGTGCTTTTTTGTAGTTATGCTTAAAATCTTAAAAGGGATTAAACATTCATTAAATAATTTTGGAAACAATTGCTAAAATGAGTAGGTGATGTGTATTGAGTGCATTCGATTAACTGAGAATCCACGTGTATTGCTAAGTAGGAACAAAGTCGTTTTTAAGAAAGAAAAATAAAATCTGCTTACTTGATGCACATTTGAGTTTCTCATTCAAAAGACATTTGTGTAAGGGAAAAACCCTTAATTCCCATTTCCTCATTTTCTTTCTTCATTACATTGATGTCTTCTTTAGAAAACAAACACACAGATGGGGAAATAGCTCTTTAATTCTGAATAGGACATACAGTGCCTTTTTGCCTTCTAAATGTTTAAAACATATTGTGCTACTCTTTGCAACAATTGGGTAGAAGATTGATGCTTTGGCAGATAATACACCAAGGAACTACATTTCCAAAATACCAGTTCTTTTTTATGTACCTCTCTGCATGTGCCAGGATATTGGTCAAAGTCAGCAAACTTTGGGTGTTAATGTTCAACTAGGTACAGCAATACGTGTATGGCACTGAGAGCAGGATAGATCAGTTTGACACTTCCAGCACTTCAGCCTATTTAAGTATGCATGTACTCCCTTGTAAGTTGCCTTGTCTAATTAGCTGTTGAGGTACTCCATCTTCATCCCTTGATGTCTCACTGATGTTGGAAAGTGGAAGGAATCCCTGTCACTGACCATGATGAAGCAGCACATGATTGTGCTACAAGATGTCCTGTGGACTGAGTCCAGACTCTTTTGGGTAATGGTCAACTTTGTAGCATATAAAATTTGTTTCTGTCTGTCTGAATTTTTGTAATTTTTAGTGACAGACAAGAATATGGGCTGCTGAGAATTCAGCTGGGATGAAAACATATTTGTTTGTGTATTTAAATAGTGTGATGAATGCCACCCATTACACCTTAATAAAATAACTTAAAAAATATTTAGACAAAATAGAAATGCAGCAGCACCAATGTTATTAGTAATTATATATTTTTCCATATCTCAAGCACTGTGCACAGCACTTTATATGTAACACTTAGAGACACAATGAAGGCCTGCCCAAAGAGTTTCCTATCTAATCTTTGGTGCTCATAAAGATACATGTGGTGCCCAGGATTGCAGGGAGCTGGTGCTGTGTCTGAAACCATTAGTTCCAACTTGGAAGACCAGTGCCTTTACTTCCAGTACACAATTTGGGAAATATTGTACCTGAGGAAGGAATATTCCCCGAAACGTTGTGCGTTTGCAACCTGCAAATAAACAGTGTATCATGCTATAATGTCTGGTGTTAGACTTTATTAGAATACAATAAAATACAATACAACAACCCATACTATTCAATACACCAATTGATTGCCAGTGGAGCAAAGATAACCACCAATGGCATTGAATGGGCACCCTACTACCCACCCCCTCTACCCCCAACATCCCCCCAACCCCCAACACATACAGTACAGTAATGGGCAAAATCCCTATTATCCAGATATGCATTTGCCCATTAAAAATAAAACATTACCCAGCCAGCATATAATAAATGAAAGTTTTACTTATCCCTGCAGGATAAAGGTCGCTGTCGTCCTCATCTCCATTCTCCATGTCTTCTGTGGGCAGCAACATTACATTTAAAAAATAACTACTGGCCACTAACCCCTTAATTACCTTAGTGGTTAGGAAACACAATAGTAATTAAGGGGTTAACCCTGCCCGCTACCCACCCTTGAGGCCTAACAACCCTCCCCGGGGCAACTACTCCCATCCCCACCCCATCACCACACATACAAATGGGCAAAAGCACTAGTAGCCAAAAATGGCTAATAGCACAGTTGCCCATTTGTTTGCAAAACAAAAGAAATACACAATAAAATAACATTGACAAAACAAGAAAATACATTACACTTGCCAATAAACCCATTGACTGTGACTGTGGTAAATCATGCCCACAATATGGGCATGGATTGCCACAATGGCAATGAATCGGCAACCTAAATAAAACCAACCACAAAATAAGACATTACAATTCAATAAAAACAATCATTTGTCAAAAAAAATACATTGATTGTCACTGTGATAAGCTATACCCTGAAAGGGGCATAGATAAACACATTGCCAGTCAATGGGCATCCTAAAACAAAAATACACAATTCAATAAAATCCAATCAATGTGTTTCTTTCGCATCTTGTGGATCGTTGCTTTGAGGGGTATGAGTTGGTGCCGCAGTTGGATGAGGAGGATGAATCTTCATCCCGGCAAAGGTAAGAAACACATTGACACTGGCAATGTGTTTATCTATGCCCCTTTAAGGGTATAGATAACTACATTGTCAATCAATGCATTTTTTTTAAATGTTTGTTTTTATTGAATTGTAATGTGTTTTATTTTGTGGTTGTTTTTTAATTTTTAGGTTGCCCATTAATTCCCATTGTTGCAATCCATGCCCATATTGTGGGCATGGTTTACCACAGTAATAATTAATGGTCTGTAGTTTGGGGTATAAATCCCAAAAACAGTGCTCAATCCAGGTCTGAACTTTCAAATAGATACACACATCATGATTGCAGGGAATTGGTATTGGCTTAAATACCAATTATTAATATTCATGATAGTCCAATATTTCAATATGTTAAACATTGTGGAACAATTTTCTTCCCCAACCTATACATGTAACCTCCATTTCAGGTTTTAGATTCGCTTTGTAAGATTTAAATGTTTTGTATGTCAATTAATGGTTGTTGTAAATGTGTTCAGTATGATAATTTTAACTTTTTTCTTCATCCCCACATAGACGTCCTATATCCTCCCCCCCACCCCCCCCCCTCTCTTTCCCCCCCCCCCCTTCCCTCTCCCACTTCCCCTGTCTCTCCCTTCCCCGCATCTCGCCAAGCAATGCACAGTAATGTATCGTGCATTTGTAATGAGGGCTCAAACAGTTTGTTTACAAGCGTTACCTAGCAACGACGCTGCGTGCATCAGCAGAGGGGTCTGCGCGCCGAAGCTGGAAGCTAGACGCGCGTCATTCCCCTCCTCTCGATGCAGACTCACGGCAGCTAGCTTTCCCATTCGTTGGGAGCCTTAGCCAATCAGATTAGAAGTCGGCGATTTTCGCGCCAAAACGGGGAGCGCAATGACGCATGAGGGGCGGGTTTACCCCTTTAAATCAGTGGGGATGAATGGCGCGAATTAGCTCTATGACTAAGGACTATACCAGTCCGAAACGCGTCAGAGTGTGTGTCCCCTGTACCATGTTGTACTAATAAAATATTGTTTTAACCTACACCTTGCTGGTCCGCTACTCTACTTGGCTGTGCACCGCAGGAATCCTTGGATTTCACTTGCAGTAATAATTAATGGGTTTATTGGGTTCTGTGTCATGTATTATACTGTTATGTAAATGTTACATTATTGTGTATTTCTTTTGTTTTGAAAACAAATGGGCAAACGTGCTATTAGCCATTTCTGGCTACTAGTGTTTTTGCCCATTTGTATGTGTGGTAGTGGGGGTGGGGGATCGGGGTAGTTTCACCGGGGTGGGTGGTTAGGCCTTCCGGCTGAGTAGCATCAGGGCAGTTAATTACTATAGCGCAGAGGTGGGCAACCTATTTTTCAATGTAGCCACAGGTGTGGCGAATAAGAAGTGAAAATCACCATGTAAAAATTGAGAAATTAGGTTGCTCAATCGAAGATTTAAAACAACACACTGTTTGTCTGCTTCCCTCTCCTCAGCAATATCACCTGCTGCTGCTTCCCTCTCCTCAGCAATATCACCTGCTGCTGCTTCCCTCTCCTCAGCAATATCACCTGCTGCTTCCCTCACCTCAGCACTATCACCTGCTGCTGCTTCCCTCACCTCAGCACTATCACCTGCTGCTGCGGCACTCACCTCAGCACTTTCACCTGCTGCTGCGTCACTCACCTCAGCAATATCACCTGCTGCTTCCCTCACCTCAGCACTATCACCTGCTGCTGCGGCACTCACCTCAGCACTTTCACCTGCTGCTGCGGCACTCACCTCAGCACTTTCACCTGCTGCTGCGTCACTCACCTCAGCAATATCACCTGCTGCTTCCCTCACCTCAGCACTATCACCTGCTGCTGCGGCACTCACCTCAGCACTTTCACCTGCTGCTGCGGCACTCACCTCAGCACTTTCACCTGCTGCTGCGGCACTCACCTCAGCACTATCACCTGCTGCTGCGTCACTCACCTCAGCACTATCACCTGCTGCTGCGTCACTCACCTCAGCACTATCACCTGCTGCTGCGTCACTCACCTCAGCACTATCACCTGCTGCTGCGTCACTCACCTCAGCACTATCACCCGCTCCTGCTGCTTCCCTCACCTCAGCACTATCACCCGCTGCTGCGTCACTCACCTCAGCACTATCACCCGCTGCTGCGTCACTCACCTCAGCACTATCACCTGCTGCTGCTTCCCTCACCTCAGCACTATCACCCGCTGCTGCTGCTTCACTCACCTCAGCACTATCACCTGCTGCTGCGTCCCTCACCTCAGCACTATCACCTGCTGCTTCCCTCACCTCAGCACTATCACCTGCTGCTGCGGCACTCACCTCAGCACTATCACCTGCTGCTGCGTCCCTCACCTCAGCACTATCACCTGCTGCTGCGTCCCTCACCTCAGCACTATCACCTGCTGCTGCTGCGTCCCTCACCTCAGCACTATCACCTGCTGCTGCGTCCCTCACCTCAGCACTATCACCTGCTGCTGCTGCGTCCCTCACCTCAGCACTATCACCTGCTGCTGCGTCCCTCACCTCAGCACTATCACCTGCTGCTGCTGCTTCCCTCACCTCAGCACTATCATCCGCTGCTGGTTCACTTCTTTGACTCATTCAGAAAGCGGAAACCAGCACATGCCATCAGGAAAAATTTATTTTACTGTGGGAGCTGGCAAACTCAAATTCGCCACTTTCATGGTCAATTCGCTTAATTGTAATGTAGTTGCCCATTCATTACCATTGTGGTAATCCTATGCCCATATTGTGGGCATGGTTTACCACTTTGACAATCAATTGCTTAATTGGAAAATGCTTTTTTTAAATTTAAATGTAATGTATTTTACCCCCTCTACCCCTAATAAACCGGGCACTGGTATTTAACCCCTTCATTACCTTAGCGGTTAGCTAAGGTAATGAGTAGAAGGAAGGAAGTCTCCGGGAAGCGCAATATATGTAAGAGAAAAAATATATATAGTAAAAGTGCAATTTTGTTTAAATTAGGATTAGAATAAGATGACTTGTCTCTCTATTGAATACTCACAAGCGTGAGGAATATTGAAGGCACATAAAGGTATCTTTAAGATGATATGGATATCACAGGGCGATCCAGGGGTCCAATTGCCAATTATCCCCGATTATCTGGGCTCCCAAGGACCTTGTTAAAAAATAAAACTGGACATAGTGCAGACCGTATATAAAGTTTATAAAGGTAGGTGGATAATTATACACTCACATGGTTTCAGTTACAAACAGGCATTTCGATCACATTGGATCTCAGTACAAGCCGGGTGTGTAGTAACTGCGCTTCCTGGAGACTTCCTTCCTTCTACTCATCAAGAGGATTGACCGAGCAATCCTTCACTGGGTCACAGCTGCATCTTCCTATATGTTTGTATATGTATCACTTATTTATATTTAATACATTATCACTATCTGAATATTTAGAGCGCCACAGTTGATAAGTTTCCTTTTTTGTATGAGCTAAGGTAATGAAGCTGTGTGTAAATGTATTTGTATTACATATGTAAGGATGTGTATACATATATATGAGGGTTCCGCGCTGTCACTAATAAAGGAAGCGCCATACTGTTCTTTTGCCAGTAAGGTCACTGTGTGAATAATCAGGCTGCGCATGCGCGAGGGAAGCGCGCGAAAGGCAACCAATCTGGAGGGACTTTGGGGGTTGCACTCTGAACTCTGAACTGTGGGAGAGTCAGCTGAGGCTGAGGACCAATAGGGTGCGAGACTCTGGATAGAGAGACAGGATGCGTGTGGGCGGTGGGACACACGAGTGAGAGGTGAAGGAGGAAGGTGGCGGAACCTCGTGTGCGTGAGCGGAGGGTCAGTGACCCTTCCGCTTAGGTCAGAGACATTCCCCAGCCCCAGGAGCATTACCCCTGTCATTGTAGGGTGCCGCTTTTGTAGGGACGGCCGTAGCAGTTAGGGAGGTATCCCCTTAGTGCAGGGGTTCACAAAAAGGGCTACATTTGGAGGCGCTGCTGAGATACTTAGACCTGGGGTGCCCCCACATTTTTTTTCTCTATTGTGCAACCAACCCACATCATGTCGGTGCCCTCGGCGCTCGAGGTGCGCAAGTGGGCCCAGCGGCGCGGGATTCCCTTGAATCGTGCTTTCGCGCTGGGCCATGTTCCCGCCACGATCTCGTTAGGTACAGTGACCGAGCAGGTCCGCAAGCTCCCGCTCCTGGACAATGCCCAAGTACAAGACCATTTCTATTACCGAGACCAGGCCTAGCGCCGGGTCTTGTATGCCACTGAACAAGATATATGCCCCGAGGCCTTGCCCCGTATACTGCTGCTGCCCGAGGCCCCGGGGGTGCGCTGCCCCATAGTCCAGGTGGACACCCCTGCGCCCCTGGCCACTTCCACCCCACAGAGAGAGTATACAACCGCAGTAGGTGCCGCGACTGGGGGCCCAGACCACTCCCCTGACCGTGGCCTGCAACCTCGCTGGCTAGCAGCCCTGAACCTAGGCTCCTCGTCCACCCCGCCAGGCCTGCGGTCTGGCCTCAACCGACTTAGCCTATCAAGACTGGACACTTACCCCGCAGTCGAGGATAGCTTACCGGGAGACACCTCTATCCCCGCGATAGCAGCCGCTCTCCACAACACAACCCAGTCGCTCCAGTATAGGAAGTTAAAGGCCTTCTCCGGTGAGAAACCCACGCCCCAAGGGGAAGTAGGGATAGAGGACTGGTTGGATCATACAGAACAGGTGCTGCCTGAATGGACCTGCACGGATGCGGTCCGAAGACAACGCATCGTTGAGTGCTTACGGCCCCCTGCGTCCCAGATGGTGCACTACTACCGAGATGACAACCCGGAGGCTGATGCAGCAGATCTCATCTACTGCCTGACAAAGGCATATGGGGCTCCGGTGGACACTTGTGCGTTGATGGCCAAATTCCACGCGTTAGCCCAGAAGGAAGGGGAAATGGTATCCGATTTCCTCAGGCAACTACACCTGGACTTATGGAATCTGGTGAGGAAGGGCGTGTTGCCAAGGATAGAAGCCAATGGACTGCGCACCACTCAGCTGTTGAGGGGGCTCCTACCCCTACACCCCGTGTCGGTGCGGGTCAGTAGCTGTCTAACGCCCGGGCAAGCCTTATCGTTTCACGACCTAATAGATCGGGTCCAAGCGCACGAGACAGTGTTGTTAGGACGTGACCTGGCTCCTGGGAAAAAGCCCCCGCCCGGAAGTAAGGAAGTCAAGAAAGTGGAACCCAAGGCCGACGTGCCCAAACCTGGGGACCCCGACCCCGAGGACGCCAGCGCACCAGTGACGCCCCGGCCTCGTCTCCCGACCGGGCGAAGTTCACCAACCGGGAGAAGCGAGAATTACCTCAGCCAAATTCAGTGCTACGCGTGTGGAAAGATGGGACATCTGCGTGCCCGTTGCCCCACCTTACGGAAAACGTCATCCCGGCCCGCGCAGTCGATGCCGTGCAAGACCCTGGAGGATGGAGAGGCGTCGCCGCCATCCCCAAGCAGCCGAATCGGCCCCGCCGCCATTATTCGGGTAGTTATCGAGGGCATCTACGCCGCCGCATTGCTGGACACGGGATCTCAGGTGACCATCGTATACCGGCCCTTCTACGATCAACACCTACATCGATTACCGTTACTCTCTGCGGATGCCTTGCGACTGAGGGGATTGAGTCATGAGGATTACCCCATAGACGGCGTAGTAAAGGTGCAGTTAGACATTCCCCAACTGAACACTGGTAAACATCATCCCATGGAAGTGGAGGCCTTAGTGTGCCCTGAACCTCAGGATCACCCCAGCGCTCCGATCATCTTGGGTACTAACGCTGACATTGTACGCGTGGTGTTCCGCATGTATTTGCAAGAGGCGGGAGAAGCCCCTCTGCTGGCCCTAGCCGCCTGCCCCGCCCTCCAAGAGGTCTGCGGCAAAATCGCGACTGAAGAGGAGCATGGGATGCTCTATAGCCAAGAGTGGGGACTGACTCAAATTCCCCCGGGGGAAGGAAGAATGATGGTCGCCGCATGTCACTACCCGGACCGACGCCCGGAGGATCAGCTCTTCTCCCTAGAAAGTGTGGCCCAGGATGAGCACCGGCTGGGCTACGATGTGTTGGCCTCCGTCAAAAAGTGGCCTGGAAAAATCCCTGAGTGCACCTGGGTATACGTGCGGAACATCTCCCCATATTCCATGAGCATTGATCGGCGCCAGCCGCTGGGCAGAATATACCCCGTGACCCCCGAAGAGAAGGGCGTAACGGGGCGTCCCCGTAACTATGGTCATACCTCCGGATCCCGGCTAGAATTCGACTTTGGGGATTCTCCGCTCCCAGAGGAATGGAGGGAAAGGCTGCGGATCGAGTTACAAAAGCGCCGACATGTGTTCTCCACCAGTGACATGGATGTGGGGTGCAGAGGCAGTGCCCGCCACACCATCCGAATGAGCGATGCTACTCCCTTCCGGGAACGTTCCCGACGGCTCGCACCACGGGACGTAGACCAAGTGAGGAGGTTACTCACCGAAATGGAGAGGGCTGGGATCGTGCAGGAATCCCGAAGTCCTTACGCATCACCCATCGTGGTAGTCCGCAAAAAGAACGGGACCGTACGTCTATGCGTGGACTACAGAACCCTAAATACCCGCACCATTCCCGATCAATACACGCTGCCCCGAATCGAGGATCTACTGAACGCTCTGACGGGAAGTACATGGTTCAGCGTACTCGATCTCAGGTCAGGGTATTACCAGGTACCCATGGGCCAGGAGGACCAAGAAAAGACGGCCTTCATCTGCCCATTAGGGTTTTATCAGTTCACCCGCATGCCGCAAGGGATCTGTGGGGCACCCGCCACGTTCCAGCGATTAATGGAAAAGACTCTCGGAGACCTGAACCCGCAAGAATGCTTAGTGTACCTGGATGACATTATAGTGTTCGGGCGAACTCTAGAAGAACACTCCGAGAGACTAATGAAGGTACTGGATAGACTTCAGGAGGAGGGCCTCAAACTGTCTCTGGACAAATGTAAATTCTGTCGGTCCTCCGTGACGTATGTGGGCCACATTGTATCGGCCGAAGGGGTGTCCACCGATCCCGGGAAGATAGAAGCGGTGGTGAACTGGCCTAGGCCTCATAATGTCCAAGAGTTGCGGTCGTTCTTGGGATTTTGTGGCTATTACCGGCGGTTCGTGGAAGGCTACTCCAGCAAAGCCAAGCTGTTGAACGATCTTCTAAAGGTATATCCAGGAGAAACCGAGAGAAAGGGGGTCACGGCGCAAACACCCTTTGGGGAGAAATGGACCCCAGAATGTGAACAGGCATTCCTGAACTTAAAGACTAGCCTCACTCAGGCCCCGGTCTTGGCCTATGCGGATCCAGAACGGGAATATGTCCTACATGTAGATGCTAGCCTTAGTGGGCTGGGAGCTGTATTGCATCAGAAGTATGAGACGGGGCTACGTCCAGTGGCCTATGCGAGCCGAAGCTTGACACTTAATGAGCAGAACTATCCGGTCCATAAACTGGAATTCTTGGCCCTAAAATGGGCAGTGGTGGACAAGCTGCACGACTACCTGTATGGGGTACAGTTCGAAGTACGCACGGACAACAACCCCATGACATATATAAATACGTCCACCAAATTGGACGCCACGGGACACCGTTGGTTAGCTGCCCTGGCCAACTACAGGTTCAACCTTAAATACAAACTCGGACCCACCAACATAGGTGCCGACGCCCTGTCTCGTCGACCTGGCCTTCAATCTACCCCTGATGAGGAAGTATGGGAAGAAATACCGGGTCCCGGGATTCGTGCTCTATGCTCCGTGGCTGCGGTAGTCGACAATCAGGTAGCATTCTCGGAATTACGGGTTGCTGACTCTTTGGGATGCCACTCGCGAGCCATTCCTCGGGCCTATCAAGGTCGAGAAGGGATGAATATCACGGAAGATAATATCATCTCGTGGAGGGACCTAGTGCATTACCAAACTCAAGACCCCATAGTGGAGCTGGCCCGTCAAGCGGTACAACAAGATAATCCTTCTATACTTAAGCAAGCTTCCAAAAACTTGGTGAAACTCCTGTTGAATGAGTTTGGGAAGTTCGAACTGGACAATTGTTTGTTATATCGGGTGATACCATATCATAACCATCCCGATCGGCGTCAGCTGTTTCTACCGGAACGCTTGAGGACTATGGTCCTTCGGGCCCTTCACGATGACCATGGCCATCTGGGCATTGATAAGACATTTGGGCTACTACAGGATAGGTTCTATTGGCCTAGGATGATAGAGTCTGTGGAGCAGCATTGTCGAAGGTGTAATCGCTGCTTACAAAGGAAGACACTGCCCACCAGGGCGGCTCCCATGGCACACTTGAAAAGTTCGGGCCCCATGGATCTGGTGTGTATGGATTTTCTCTGTATTGAGCCCGACAGCCGGGGCATTAGCAATGTTCTCGTGATCACTGACCACTACACCAGGTACGCCCAAGCGTTCCCTACGAAAGATCAGAAGGCCGTAACGGTGGCCCGAGTCCTGTGGGAAAAGTATTTCATTCATTATGGATTACCAAATCGTCTTCACTCTGATCAGGGCAGGGACTTTGAGAGTACTGCTGCGGCCGAGTTTATTCGAGCATTTGCCCGTTCTCGGCCGCAGCAGTAACCTGGCGCGCGCCGCAGGGTGCCGGGCGCGCGCCGAAGCAGCGGAAGAGCGCCCTCCAATCGGGGCGCTCTCCCTCCCGCTGCCGGGTCCGCCGGGTCCCCCGGAACCCCCTGCCGCCGTCCCCCACATCGCGGGACACCAGGGCTCCCTCGGGGAGCCCTGGACGCGCGTGCAGGGGGCGCAGGCACCCGATGACGCGTGACCGCGCATCGGTGATGCGCGGCACGCTGAGGGAGTGCGGCTAGCACGCCGGGGCATCCCCCGGCTTGTGGTGCTAGCCGTGCTCGAATTAAACGTGTCGGTAGTGTACACTGATAAAGGAATTGCTCACACTACTGAACATTGCCAAGTCACGTACCACCCCGTACCACCCCGAAGGGGATGCTTTGCCCGAACGGTTCAATCGCACCTTGTTAGATATGTTAGGAACTCTGACAAGCCCACAAAAGACGGAGTGGAGTAAGCACGTGGAGACGTTGGTACATGCGTATAATTGTACCCGGCATGAGTCCACCGGGTACACCCCGTACTTTTTGATGTTCGGAAGAGAAGCACGGTTACCGGTGGATGTGCGACTGCGGATATCTACCGATGGGGTATCCAACAGAACGCATTTTCGATATGTACAGCGGCTAAGGGACAGTCTGCAGCAGGCCTATAAATTGGCTGAACGAACGGCAGCGCAATTGAATGCGGGAAATAAAAGACGCTACGATCACAAAGTACATCACAAGGAAATTCACCCCGGGGACGCGGTCCTCTTACGCAACTTAGGTGTTACTGGGAAACATAAATTGGCGGACCGGTGGCGGGAAGGTGTGTACGAGGTGGAGTCACAGATGCCTGGCCTTCCTGTGTATCGGATCAAGGACTCCGAAGGTCGCGTAAAAGTGTGGCATAGGAATCATCTACTTCCCATACCTCAAGTAGGGAACGACGAGTTGGAATTACCCGCTACGCCAATAGATGGAGAAGTTGAAAACCCAGGGGATGGCCTAGAGACTGTAAGATTTGCCACCTCTGAGGATCCGATGGAAGGAACCTCTCAAAGGGGCCTTCCGGCCGCGGGGGCATCTCCCGAAGGAGCCACGGGTAAAGAGCCTCTTGGCCCGAATATCGACAATCTGACTCCAGTGAGTCAGTCCCTAGATCCACAAAGCCCATGTTTCACACCCCAGAGAGACTGTACTAATGCTGAAAACCCCTCAAGGGTAGAGATGGAAACACCAGTTGAGACTGGATACTCTGCAGAGGATGCAGAGGAGAATCAACCTCGGCGAAGTCAAAGAACCAGTCAGCCTCCCATGCGAATGGCATACGATCAATTTGGGGCACCCCATTATGAGGCTCAGCAGTGGGCTCGGCATAGAATGCAAGCTATGGTGGCACTGTTCAACGAAATGTGTAACCTAATCTAGGAAAGAGAGGGCTGTGTAAATAAGTTCATATATATGTTGTTTAGGTAGTCCAGCGGGGACGTTGGATTCTGGAGAGGGGAGAATGTAAGGATGTGTATACATATATATGAGGGTTCCGCGCTGTCACTAATAAAGGAAGCGCCATACTGTTCTTTTGCCAGTAAGGTCACTGTGTGAATAGTCAGGCTGCGCATGCGCGAGGGAAGCGCGCGAAAGGCAACCAATCTGGAGGGACTTTGGGGGTTGCACTCTGAACTCTGAACTGTGGGAGAGTCAGCTGAGGACCAATAGGGTGCGAGACTCTGGATAGAGAGACAGGATGCGTGTGGGCGGTGGGACACACGAGTGAGAGGTGAAGGAGGAAGGTGGCGGAACCTCGTGTGCGTGAGCGGAGGGTCAGTGACCCTTCCGCTTAGGTCAGAGACATTCCCCAGCCCCAGGAGCATTACCCCTGTCATTGTAGGGTGCCGCTTTTGTAGGGACGGCCGTAGCAGTTAGGGACGTATCCCCTTAGTGCGGGTTCAGCTGCGGAGTCGCGGACGCCATCTTGGTCTGGAGAACAGACCACACAGCATAGCGGAGTGTCGGCGCAAGGCTGGAGCAACACTACGGACCCTTTGTGAAGTGGTGTGGTCACCGTAGTGACTGGAAGGTATCGTTAGTCAACAAGTGCACCTACACCGGTCACCAGGCGCTGATCCCGCCTCCCACTAACTAATTGGGGGCACTAGTGTGCCATCAAACTATTCCATACAGCTAATAGTTGCAGGACATACTCCTTGGGAGAGTGGCAGAGCCACCTGTGTACAGAACATTATCCCTATCAAGGTGTGGCCGAGCCACAGTGTGTTATGTTGTGATTGCAGAGTATAAGGGTCTTACGCATGTTATGTATACTCTGCAAGATTCCATTAGTTAATATCAATAGTAAAAGGTTGCCTGTTGCACAATACGATTGTTATGTTTTCTTGCTCAGGGTAGATCCTCTACTATGGGGATCCTGGGTAAGTGGAGGCGCTGCACCATTATAAGTGAGGGTATGACCCCAGGCTCCCCAACAGCGGAGGCTTAGAGCTCCTGAAGCCGCAGGTAACACACAACACCAGTAGTTCCTTAGTGCAGGGGTTCACAAAAAGGGCTACACATAGATGGAAGCAGGGGGTCTCCGGAGCTGATATTAATGTGGGTCATCTCTAGAGACCCCCGGTTTCAATCCGATGCATTGTTGCACACAGACCATGCGAGTCAGTTGGAGCTGTGTCACAGACAGAGGAGGGTGGGTATGTGCAGGGAGCAAGTGGCTCATGCACTAGGCTAGACATCCCCCTTAGACCCCAGCTAGGCCCCAACTCACCTCAGCTTGTGGTTGCTGCAGGGACTCCCCTTAGGATAGGGAACAGGGTCCTGTAGAACCTAGACAAGTGAGAGTCCAGCCAGGAAGAGGAATATCCTGGCCAGTGTTTGCAGGGAATCATTCTCTGCAAGAGCAGAGACAGAGACTGTCTAAGTGGTGAGGTCCACCAGAGGAAGACCATCCGGCTTGAAGGAGGACGCCGTTGCCGGAGGCTTCGGAACTGGATACAGACGGGTCCTCTCCAGTTGTTCTGCGGTACCCAAGTGCAGGAGCCCTGGGCAGGTACAGTCACCAAGTTCACCACCATTACCGGTACCACACAGAGGCACTGATCACACCTAAGCAGTGGGTTGTGGAACTCTTGGGACTATTGAGACACCTGGGAATAAGATGTGGGGTACAAGCCCTGCGAGGTGACCGGGTAGTTGTGCCATTAGTATTACAGGGTGACACAGTGTATGTTATGGTTATGTGTTCTGTGTTATCTGCCTATAGTAAACTGTTTTACCTGTACTCTGGTGTATGTGATTACTATATGTGGGTCCTGTGTCAGGAGTCATTTTACCTTTAGAATCCTAAACAGGTGGAGGCGCTGTGTTTATATGAGTATCGTTCCAAAGGATACACCCTAGCTCTCGCTGGCGGAGGTTCAGGCCTCCTGTGAACCGGACAGGTAAAAGCACCACACACACCTGGTAATACCTATAGATTCCCCTCACATGCACTCTATCTGCGATTGGGGGGGTGGCAAAGTGTGTTACAAGTGTAAAGCAGAGACAGCAACCTGGCAACTTACAAATCATTGAGAACCAGCGGTAAGAGGTAGGCGCACAGATACATTCACATATACACTATTACATGCACACTAATGTGCACATATCCTCATACAAACACATACTGTAGAGTTTTTCAAATGCTTCAAGCTTTAGTTCGCAAATAATTTAGCAAATTATTCACAGGGGTATTAAAAATGAAAAAAAGGGATTTTTTGGGTGGATTTCATTTAAAATTACTTCCTGTGCCCAGGGCTGTTTTAAGACCTTCGTAAGCTCTAGGCACTTTTATTTCTAGAGGCCCGTGTGTCCAATATTTGTACTAATTTTTATGCTAATTTCATCGTTTGCTTGTTTCTTTCGATACTAGCGATATTTGGCATCGATACTTTTGTTTCGATATTTAAAGGTATCGATACTTCGAAGGCGTTTTAAATGAGCATTTGCTGTTTTCTCTTATTTTGTGATTTTTTTTGTTTAGGTATTTTTTCAAGTGAAATAATGTAGGCCCTTTAAGGTTTGTAGGCCCCAGGCACTGTGCCTAGTCGGCCTAATGTATAAAGCGGCCCTGTCTGTGCCTAATGTGAACGGCACAAAGATCCTAGTCCTATGACCTTGCACTTCAGGGTCATATAACCCTGCACTTTTTGAGGGTTGAACTTTTACATTTATCCCAAATTTTTTTTTAGATAGTTTGCCCATCTGTAATAACACACCGAGCCCCGTGCACACACACCAATACGCTCATACTGTATCTTCATACACACATACCGTTACTGCAGGCACACAGTGACAAACACACATGATTTTCCAAACAAATACACACTGATATACTTGTAAACAGAGCACAAAATGGTAGCACAACTGCTACAAAAACGGTGCTTCAGAGTGAAGTTGATTGTAGGTCTCACGAATGTGGAAATCAAAGGTAAATAGAAAAAGGTCGGCGGTGCTGCTGGTGTCAGCTATGCAGTCAGCACAAATAAAAAGAGAATCTGCATATGGTGCAGGATGTACTGAAGTGAATTCCTGTATCATAAAGTGGTAGTGAGTATTAACGTTAAGATGATGCAAAAATACACAAGCCCTTGTGTGAGTACAAATAACATCACACAAACAAAAACTACTAAGGGTTAATGGGGACTCACCAACACATGGTTGACGCCAATTGTTCAGCATCTCCAGGGTCAGGAGAATACCCACCCCACCCCCTCAGATACTGCGCAAATTAAGGCACTGGTACTTTAATTGAGCACATAGAAGAAATAATAACGTTCAAAGTAACTCACATATTTAAATCCACCTGTAACTCCGTGACCGTGCTCCCGGCATGTAGTTGATCAAAGAAACAAATGGTAGAAGTGATGCACAGCAATCAGGTGCTTTGTCAAATCATTTTTTGTTTTTCCTGTGCAATGCTTCCACCATTTGTTTCTTTAATATACTTGTAAAGACAACATTCTAACTTTAACACTGAAAATAAGCTCTTCAGCTTCTACAATGATGTACAGGCATACCCCGCATTAATATACGTAATAATAGTCATGGATAATACTACAAATAGCAATAATATTATATATTTATGTAGCCCTGGTAAGAAATAGGGCTATATGTCTATCCTCCTATTGGTATAAGCCCTGCTAAGGGCAGGCTGCCAGTAGTTAACATGGGCTTCCCCCACCTTAAGCCCTGCTTTGAGTGGTGAAGGTAGACCACCTGACCCTGTGTGGAAGGCAAGAGACACAGGGGAGGGGTCTGCTGACATCATGAGTGGCAGGGCTGTCTAAAGTTAGTCTTTCCTGTTCCTGTCAGTGACAAGCAGTTCTGTCCTGGGTTCAGACCTGAGCAGTAATACAGGGAGTGAGTTAGCTAGGTGCCTGAGGAGTAGGGCCTAGTTAGCAATAGGTGGACCAATGCCTCTTACCCTGCTTAGGGGGTGAGGGAAGAGCTAGCCCCACCCTGAGCGCCCACGGCTTGGGGTGGTGGCAGGGAGACACTGACCACCTACAGACCATCCTGAGGGTGTGCAATCTGCTGGAAGAGAAGACCTGCTGTACCTGATTGCTGCTGTGTGCTGCTGTACATTAAAGAAGCTGCTGCTGTTTTATAAGAGACTGTGTGAGACTGAAATCTCTCGCCCCAGACCGGGGTTCTCTGGAAGGATTTCACCCTACCCTGCTAGGGCTTGCCAGAGATGGAGGCGTTGCACCACTAAGAGATGAAGTTAAGAACCCCAGAAACCTGTCCCTGTTGTCCCCCATACCATCGTGGGAGACTCAGGCCCTCCTGTTCCTCACAGGTATGCACATGTAGCCAGACTTTAGTACACCCTAGGGGTCTGATCTGTGACCGGGGGGGGGGGGCAGGGGGGTCTATGGGTTACATTTAATATACTTGTATAAATCAGGTAATAATACATAGTTACATAGTAATAATAGTAATGGTGATATAAATACTACGGGTCATTTGTAATAATAAGAGCCAGTTCCCCACTCCATAATAATAATAATAATTGTGTTGTCGCCCCCTCCTGTCTCCTTCCCTCTCCCCCCTCACTAACTCCTGTAGGGCCCCGCTCCCCCCTCACCAACTCCTGTAGGGTCCCTTCCTCCCCCCTCACCAACTCCTGTATGGTCCCTTCCTCCCCCTCACCAACTCCTGCAGGGTCCCTTCCTCCCCCCTCACCAACTCCTGTAGGGTCCCTTCCTCCCTCCTCACCAACTCCTGTAGGGTCCCTTCCTCCCCCCACACCAACTCCTGTAGGGCCCCTCTCCCCCTCTCACCAACTCCTGTAGGTCCCCTCTCCCCCTCACCAACTCCTGTAGGGCCTCTTTCCCCCCTCAACTCCTCTTGCTCTCCTGCTCTCCTCTTCCAGGCAGCACAGAGAGCCTCTTCCTGTCGCGATCTCTGCGGAGCTGCCTGTGGCTTCCACCACCCACACACTGCTGTCTGTAGCCCGAGTCCCGTGCAGGGCACATGGTAAGGAGGTCAAAGTGCTCCATCGCGCGTGTGCGCGCGCACGTGGAACGCTTGGCTGGCGGCCATTTTTTCCGAATTTTTTTTAAACGGGGCCTGGCGGTGACCACAGTCGGCCAGGCCCCCTCACTCATGGGGCCCGGGATGCCAACACCAGCAGACCCCTCTGTTGGTGGCCCTGTCTGCGGATTTCCGTAACACAGTCTCAAATGGGCAATCCGCCTTTTTCCGTTTTTTTTTCTATCACTGACAATCCGTGTAATGGAGTAATAATTCTAGCCAAAAAACTATAATAATCCATGATCTGCGGATGAGGAGGGGGAGCTGAAGCCATATGTTGCAGAGTTTAACTCTGGGTTGGTTAGGCTGTGTGTTGCTGCTGTACTATCAATCAGGTGGCTGAAAAAGAAACAAATAGGCCTTAGCCCGCCTGTGACAGGGTGAAGTCAGGTACTGATTATTATGCCTGAAAACACATACACCTGAGTCCTACATCAAGCACTCAGAAGGTTAACCCAGGAGAGAAAGCTGGACAATCAGGAAGTAAGCAGACACCTGACAACCAGCCGGATGAGATATAAAGAAGTCTTTGCTGGTGATCAGGTGGCTGCCTCAGAGCTATCCTAGACAAGCTGCTATGCAGATGGATTCACAACTATACCTCTAAAATCACAGTAAAAACATTTCATATTGTTTTCTGACTGTTTGATATGTGTTAACGGTTTGGTAATGGATTAGCCAGCCTGATGATAAGCTTGCAGTGTTAGTAAGTTCTCCCAATGTGGAGCAGGATTAATTTTGCTATGTTTTGTTTATGCCTTAAAGGGACAGTGTGCCCACATGTTTAGTTATGCTGTGGAGAAATAAAGCCACTCAAGATTTGCTTTAACCTGAAACACACATGTGGACTGTTGCCTGACCTCGGAAACAGGCTGTCCTGCCACACCGCCCCTCCTCTGTCACTCAAGGAAGTTGCTTACTGCAGGCGAAAACCCAGTGTAATCCTAACACTGCCTGCACTGGTACCAGGGCTTATATGTTAGGCAGGTCAGATTAGTTGCCAAGAGGATACATGGCTACACACGCCCCCTGGTGGAATCTCACGGATCCCGCTGAGAACCCAATTTATATACCATCCTAAATTTGGATAACTGGAACAAGACATAACAATTGATATTATACAATTTATAACATAACAGTTGATAGCATACAGTTGATAGCATACAGTTGATAGCATACATTTTATTACAATGAGGTATGTCAGATCCCTCCCATAACATGGAGAATCCTTACCCCCTTCAATAATAATGTTTTGGGTCAGGCTACCCTAACTAGCCTGCCTCATGGTCAGGAACAGAGTACACCCTATTTGGACCTCGCTCAGATATATATTCTATCGGTCCAGGTAGATGCTTCTCCCTACCCTCCATACTCGCATTAGATAACATATTTTCTCTTCAAAGTAATACCTAGAGTAACTACATTTGGAGGCTAAGAACTCTATTATATCATCTTACATAGTTACATAGTAGATGAGGTTGAAAAAAGACATAGGTCCATCAAGTTCAACCTATGCTAAATTTAGACAACAGATACTTTATCCTATATCTATACTTACTTATTGATCCAGAGGAAGGCAAACAAAAAACCCCATTAAGGGGAAAAAATAATTCCTTCCTGACTCCAAGAATTGGCAATCGGATTAATCCCTGGATCAACATCCTTCCCATGTATACTTATTTGGTATATCCCTGTATACCTTTCCCATCTAAAAAGATGTCCAACCTTTTTTTGAACAAATCTATTGTATCTGCCATCACAGTCTCCATGGGTAATGAATTCCACATTGTAACTGCCCTTACTGTAAAGAACCCTTTCCTTTGTTGCTGGTGAAATTTCCTTTCCTCCAACCTTAAGGGATGGCCCAGAGTCCTTAGTACTGCCCGTGGGATGAATAGTCCTTTTGAAAGCTCCTTGTATTGTCCCCGAATATATTTGTATATAGTTATCATATCCCCTCTTAGACGCCTCTTTTCTAATATAAATAAATCTAATTTAGCTAGCCTCTCCTCATAAGTTAGATTGTCCATCCCCTTTATTAATTTGGTGGCTATTCTCTGCACTATCTCTAGTTCCATAATGTATTTTCTGAGGATTAGTATCCAAAATTGTACTCCATATTCAAGGTGTGGTCTTACTAGTGCTTTGTAAAGGGGCATAATTATGTTTAATTCCCTTCCACCCATTGCCCGTTTGATGCAAGATAAGATCTTGTTTGCCTTTGCAGCTACTGCATGACATTAGGCACTATTGCTAAGCCTGCTGTCTACAAGCACTCCTAAATCCTTCTCCATCAAGGATTCCCCCAATATATCTCCATTTAATTTGTAAGTCGCCTTTTTATTCTTGCATCCCAGATGCATAACCTTACATTTTTCTGTATTAAACCTCATTTGCCATTTACCTGCCCACGTTTCCAATCTCTCCAAGTCCTTCTGAAGAGAAATTACATCCTGCTCTGATTCTATTACCTTACACAATTTAGTATCATCAGCAAAGATGGAGACTTTGCTCTCGATCCGAACCTCAAGGTCATTAATAAACAAGTTAAAAAGCAGGGGTCCCAGTACCGATCCCTGAGGTACTCCACTCACGACTTTAGCCCAACCAGAAAAAGTTCAATTTATGACAACCCTCTGTTGTCTGTCCTTTGACCAGTTTTCAATCCAGATGCATATATTATTACTGAGTCCAATTTTCTTTATTTTGTACACAAGCCTCTTGTGTGAAACCGTATCAAAAGCCTTTGCAAAATCTAAGTAGACCACATCAACTGCATTACCCTGATCTAAATTCCTACTTACCTCCTCAAAGAAACAAATAAGGTTAGTTTGGCAAGATCTATCCTTCATAAATTCATGCTGACTATTACTAATAATTTTGTTTTCCATTAGGTATTCCTGAATATTATCCCATATTAAACCTTCAAGTAGTTTCCCTACTATTGAAGTCAGGCTTACAGGTCTGTAATTTCCCGGTTGTGATCTAGCTCCCTTTTTAAATATAGGCACCACATCTGCTTTACGCCAATCTTGTGGTACTGAGCCTGTGGAAATGGAGTCCTTGAAAATTAAATATAATGGTTTGGCTGCCATCGGGGCCAGGTATCTTATTTACTTTAATTTTTTCAAGTCGCTTATGAACTTCTTCCTCAGTTAACCAATTGTTCATTAATATGGAGGTTGTGGCTTCCTCCTGCGGCACTACTATTGAACTTGATTCTTCCCTGGTAAACACAGAGGCAAAGAATGTGTTTAATGCCTCTACTTTTTCCTTATCTCCAATAATCTGCCCACCCATCTGACACTGAAAGGGTCCTATATTTTCTTTTCTCATTTTTTTCTTATTAAGGTACTTAAAGAATTTTTTAGGGTTGACCTTACTTTCTATTGCAATCCTTTTTTCATTATCCATTTTTGCTAATTTAATTGCCCTTTTGCAATTTTTGTTACATTCCTTATAATTCTGATACGATGTCTCCGTCCCTTCTGACTTAAAGAATCTAAACACCTTCCTCTTCTTGTCCATTTCCTCCCCTACATGTTTATTTCGCCACATTGGTTTTGACTTATTTCTTTTATACTTATTAACCAAGGGTATACACTGATAAGTGTGCTTTTCTAACAATGTTTTAAAGACTGACCATTTATCTTCTACATTTTTCCCTGCAAAAACATCATCCCATTGTATTACTACTAGATTAGACCTCAGCTTATTAAATCTGCCTTACTAAAGTTTTGGACTTTGTTGAACCCAAGAAATCTATTTTTTGATAATTTATTTCAAATGAGACCATGTTATGATCACTGTTACCCAAATGTTCCAGGACTTGAATATTTGTTATTACTTCTACATTGTTTGATATGACCAAATCCAGTATTGTCCCTCTCCTGGTTGGTTCCTCACTAATTTGGGTCATATAATTGTCTTTAAGCACCCCCAAAAACCTGTTTCCTTTTGTTGTAACGCTAATCTCATTGCCCCAGTCTATGTCTGGATAATTAAAATGACCCATTATGCAAACATGACCCAGTTTTGATGTCTTTTCCATTTGCAAAAGTATTTTAGCTTCCTCAATCTCACAGATATTTGGTGGTTTATTGCATATTCCCACAAACATTTTCTTAATACTTTTACCCCCACTGCTAATTTCTATCCACAAAGTCTCTACATTTTCATCATTCCCTTCATAAACATCATCCCTTATAATAGGTTTTAGATCCGGTTTAACATATAAACATTCTCCACCTCCCCTTCTATTTGTTCGATCCTTCCGAAAAAGGGAATAACCCTCTAAATTAACTGTCCAGTCATGAGTTTCATCCCACCATGTTTCAGTAATGCCGATGATATCATACTGCTCCCTTGCAGCTATTAATTCAAGCTCCCCCGTTTTATCTGTCAGGCTTCTTGCATTAGCAAGCATGCATTTAACTTTTTTTTCAGCCTGTACTATTATCTTATCTGCTCCTTCCTTTCTGCGCCTACTTGGTTTAGTCTTTAGAAGTTTTCTAGTATTATCTCTATTTACTATGGGTATCTCACTGCTTGTCAAACTTGCACTTGCCCCCATTCTACCTCCATACCACCTTGTATCCTCATCTATTCCATTTAGTTCATTATCTGTTTCATTCCCCTCCCCCCTCCATCCTAGTTTAAAATCTCCTCCAACCTTTTTAGCATTCTCCCCCCTAGCACAGAAGATCCCTCTTCATTGAGGTGCAATCCGTCCCTAAAATATAGATGGCACCTCTCAGAAAAGGAGTCCCAGTGCTCTAAAAACCCAAACCCCTCCTTCCTGCACCACTTTCTTAGCCATGCATTAACCTCCCTGATCTCTGACGGTCTCCCTGCGGTAGCGCATGGCACTGGTAGTATTTCAGAAAATACTACCTTGGAGGTCCTTGCCTTAAGCATTTGGCCTAGATCCCTGTAAGTATTTTTTAGGACCCTCCATCTTTCTCTAACTTTGTCATTGGTGCCAACGTTTACCAAGACTGCTGGGTCAATCTCAGCCCCCCCCCCCAACAATCTGTCTACCCGATCCGCAATGTGCCGAACCCGAGCACCCGGGAGACAACAAACTGTTCGGTTCATGCGGTCACGGCAACAGATTGCCTTATCTACCTTCCTAATAATGGAGTCCCCTACCACCACAATCTTTCTTTGTATCTGAGCATCCTGAGTCCCCACTGTGCTGGAGGATCTATTCCTCTGGCTGCTAGAGGAATTAGTCTCCCCCAGCCTTGCCATTTCTGCCCTGACACTCCCAATTTCGTCTCTCAAAATGGCAAATCTATTGGGATGTCTCAGCTCAGAAACGACCTGCCTCTCCTTATCTCTCAACCACTCCTCTCTGTTGGCCTCTATTTCCCTCATGATGGGCTCAGGAACATAGGAGTAGTCGTACCCATGAGACTGACGGTACCTCTGCACTATTAGTCAGTCAGTCCTGCTGAGTTTAGTTTGTTTATGGCCACAGACCTGGCCCGGTAGCACCCAAAATAGTGGCTCATGAGAGGTTTGTTCCTGATAGGTTAGGGTTAAACTGGTTGGTTGTATTACCCCTAGCTTAATTTCCCTATCTCTTCTTCTAAAACCCTCCGCTCAGCCCCACTGATCCACAATGTCCCTGCTAATTAGCAAGAACTGTGCCCGGTCCATATGATGGGTATACCCTTGAAACATAGGGTCCCACCATGACAATACCTTCCCCACATTTGCAGTGCATACTGACACATCAGATTCAGAAGTCGCTCTAGAAAGTGTCCCTGACCTGTCCAACCTCTATGACCCTTCTTTGCAGAAAGCCATGTACTCAGCCATCTCTCCCCCAGCAGTATCACCATCAAACCCAACCCAGTTTCTCCAGTCCTGGGAAGCTTTAGCTACACCCTGATTGTCCTGGGTAAGGTCGGTAGAAGCCTTAGGCTCCTCAATGTCTGTGTGCATCAGTCTTGGCCTGTCTACCACGACCTGTTACTGCCAACACCTTCTGTGTTTCAGGGTCCATAGGGGCCTTGCGCCCCCGGCCTTTAGCTCGATTGTGGTACTGCTGCAATAAAGGATTAATTGGGGCTTTACTCACTGGAGCGGGTATAGCAGTGTCCTCCTCCACCCCAACGGACGTCTCCTCGATGACCACATACAGTTTCACCGGAAGGGTGTTAGTCACCACAATGTGAGAAGAAGTACTGGACAGTACCACCCTGATGGAGCCCTCCGCTGGACCCTGGAAAGGAGAAGTATCCTCAGTGCTCCGTCGATTCCTGGCAGTTGCATGGTTCTCCCGACCGGGAGCAGGTATGTCCTACACCGTCTCTCGAGGAACCGCCAAGACCGTGGCGCTCCTCCGTTCTGGATACACCATCGCCTTCGATGATGTCATCATTAAGGGACTCTGCTCCCGTTCGCTTGAGGGTAAGCGTCTCCATAGCAGCCGCACTTGAGTAACACTCCGGCCAGAGCATCACGATGGATCACTTCCCGTCGCTGTCATCCGACATTGCTTGGAACTCGCCCCCCAAGGGAAGAGGACCAGGACACCTCGCTGGTGGTGGATTGCAGGCAGCGGTCCCAATCTTGCGCGACCAACGGAAGTGCCTCAGCCTCCTCCCAGGTGGTCACCTTACCGGGTAAGACTTTTCTAGGTCCTAGAACAGGGACACACGGGTCCCTTGGATCGTCCACTCCCAAGGCTGCGGTCCAGTCCGCACCTCTCTGTAGGTGGATCTGTAAGGAATCGGGGAACACGTCCCTTGCAGCATGTTCCCTCCTTACCTCCTGCTGCACAGCATCCCGCTTCAAGTGATTTGAGAGTGTGTCCCCCGCGGCGTGCTTCTTTCTTGCTTCCTGCTGCACAGCCTCCCGTGTACCTTACAGAGCGTGCGCGCCCACACAGGGCTTTCACAGTTCCTACGGCCCCACCCCTTGTACCGCATGGACGCCCCGCGCGGCACGTACACGTGACGCGCGTGCACCGCTCCCCAGCTGCGTGTCAACTCTAATATCACCCTCACCTGTCTCCTGCCTCTCACAGCCTATCCTTGCCTCCGCAGAGGTTGCTCCTCTGCTCCACCCCCTTCTCTCATTGGATTCCTGCCTCCATATATGCTCAGCTCTGTCACTTCCTCTTTGGTTGAGCATAGTTATTGGTAGCCTAGTGTTCCCACTTCTCTGTCTCTGCCTTGTGCCTTTGTTAACCTGTTGCTGGTTGCTTCCCTGTGTACCGACCCGGCTAGACTTTGGACCCTGCTCTGGATTATTGACCCAGACTTGCCTCAGACCATCCGACCTTCTCAATTCCTGACCATGGCAAACGGACCATTTACTACTCTCCCGGCTCCAACCCTTGACCACAGCCCTACGGACTCTGACTACCCTCCTGGCACCTACCCACGAACTTGGCAAGTATCACAACAAACCCACTCTCTCCAACCCAGACCAGGCGATCTTGACTATCCACCCTCCAGGCGTGCCTGCGCTGCTGTGGGTGCGCAGTTCTCTACTTTCCCACCTCAGTACCGGGGTCCCGCCTTATTCGTGGTGAGCGCAAGCGTTACAGGATCGCATATTTCCTCTGGGCTGGTAGAGATGGCAGCGACACCATAGGCTTTAGGTGAGGGGTCCCACACAGTGGGCATTTAAATGTCAGGCTCGCATCTCCGCCTGGAAAGTCACAACAGGGGCAGATGCAATTAAGGAAGCTCTCCCCGTTGACTTGTACTACCAGGAAGCTTCTTGGTAGTCGATATTGGAACACCACACACCCAGCCATTGTAGGGTACCAGGAAGCAGTGCTGGCAAACCAATGCTTCAGCACAGGAGCCCTGGACAGGCCTCTGCGTGGAGTGTAGCAGCAGACCTCAGGAACACAGGAACTCGGGCCTCTGCATGGAGAGTAACAGCAGGCCTCTGGGAACACTGGAATACAGGCCTCTGTGTAGAGAGTAACAGCAAGCCTCTAAGAACACTGGAAGACAGGCCTCTGCATAGAGAGTAACAGCAAGTCTCTGGAACACAGGAACTCAGGTCTCTGCGTGGAGAGTAGCAGCAGACCTCAGGGAACTAATAACGAGAACTAGAAAGGTTAGTACACAAATGAGACAAGCCAGGAGGCTTGTGGATGAACACAGGAATGATCAGAGAAGGATTATGCTCAGTACTGACTCAGTGCCAAAGCCCAGCATATAAAGTAATATGCTGTCCAGGGAAAGCCATTGCGGAGATGGAGCTCGTAGGCACGATTTCCATTGGCCAGTTCATATTTCCTGTCTTGCCGGCAACCTGAACCTAAGCACGTCCCCTCCTTTCATTGGTTACAGCCAGGTGAGCATCCGGTTCGTGATTGGCTGCTGTGTACAAACCCATGCTCTGATTGGTCGCCTGTCCCTCTTCCATGTTAAACATAGGACAGTGAGAGGACTGGCCGATCAGAGACCCAGAGGATCCTAGGGCTTGGTCCGGTGAAGCGCTGGTGGGTTTTTCAAAAGTGCTTTGCTCTGAATAGCAAAGCACTCGGCACAGCGGTGCTGGAGAAGCCTGGCCTAGCTGAAGACAAGATCTACAGTCGCGGCCAAGTTCTCAGGACACGGCCAAATTCTGACAACACGGACAAGTTCTGAGAAATGACCCTACTTGCTCCAGGCTTAGTCCAGTGACGCCACTGGCGGGTGCTCAGCATAATAAGTGCTGGGAGCAACTTCGTGCGTCCAAGTTCTCAGAATTGGATGGTGCTGAAACCAGCAGGGAGAGCAGAGTGGCTCTCCCGAAAAGAGTACTGTGTGTTTCTGGAAGTGGAACGGACAGGGTAAGCCTTCCTCAAGCAGGCGCCATGCACCTAGTCGAGGCTAGTGTCTCCCCCTAGAGCCCCAGGTGGTGTGTATTCCCTTGTATTTGTGCATTTTTGTGTCTGCTGGCTTGCCTGAGTAAACCCCATTTTATTCAACAATGTTATCCTGCAATGTGAATTGATACCGGAAGGTAAAAGGTGTTAAAAGTACTGGTCTCCCTTGACATGGTGGAAAAGGAAAACAAACTTCCACGACTGATTTATTGCCGTCAGTGTTTCTTTTCAGTAGGGTTTCAATTAGTCAGCGCAAGGTTAAGCTATTCATAATACTATCTTCCCAATGTATGTAATAATTTTAACTTAATACTTCTTTAGTTTATTGTTTATAGTCAAAAAAAATCACATTGGGCAAAATAATCACTGAGGAATAATAATAATAAAAATAATACTGTATCTGAGGAATAATAATAAATTGAGTTCTAAATGCAAGTTCTAGTCTGAGTAATTTTTGGATGATTTTCTGAAAAATTCTTTATTCTGTTCCATAGACTCAAATTTGTTTTTTCAAAGCTTTTCATAAAATTATTTGGATTTGCCAATACATGCTCTGCACACATATTCATATGCAAATAAGTGAGGAATTGGGCTGAGAGTAAACAGGTGAGTTTATGAGACGTGGGAAAATGGACATAGAAATTTGTACTGCTAAAAGAATTAGAAATGTACAGCCATAGGCATAGTCTGCTGTGAGACCGCAGTCATGTATAAGTAAGTCAATCTACATCTGTATATGCAACCCTACATTTGCTATGACAGGGAAGAGAATGGGCAAAGCTATCTCTTTTAATAAACAGTTATGAATGCTCTTGCATTATTTTAACTGGGCTAGAATCCGTAGCAGGGATTCACTTAGCCACAATGCAGGGTATTGCACCGTACCATACAAGTCAATGGCAGTTAACACCTGATTGGAGACCAGTACCCCACATTGTGACTTAGTGAATCCCAGCCTTTGCTGTGTGGAGGAGAAGAGACTGCAGGCTTTGTGTCTGACCCAAGCTTGGATTTAGCAAACTTCATATAACTCTTCTCTTCCTTCTCTGGAACACTGCTCTTCTTTGTATGGATGTTCATAATTTCCCAATGGACATGTGTATTGTATTGGTTATCGCGTCTCTGAGCTATTAACACACCCGCTACTGCATATATCACTATGATACTACTTTGGGTGACTGACGCTATTTCTGCATATCATTAGCTTGGAGGATATCCATTAAACTCATAGAAAATAACATGCTATTTAGGCAATGTGATATTATTTGTCCTGATTTAACTGAACTCTGTGGATCTTGTCATGGGAGACCACGACTTTTAACACTTTTTTATACCGGGATCATTCACTAGGCAAAACAAGATAGTGGAATAAAATTGAGTTTATTCGGGTAAACCCACGTACACACAATGAATATACAAAATACAGACAGAATACACACTTACTGGGGGTGAAAACTGGCCTCAAATATGTGCAGGCACCTACTTCGGAAGGCTTACCCTAACCGGGAAATCCTCCCGGGCTTCCTGGTCCTCTTTTCGGCTAAAAACCTTAGCCGTGACCTCTACGTTCTATAACAAGAACTTGGACCTCGCATCTGACTTAGCCTCAGCTAGACAGGCTTTCTTAGCTCCAAAAATGATGCCGGCTGCTCTGCTATTTGCAACAAAGCAACTTTGAAAAGCCCGCCTTGGCATCACCGGCCAAGTCACAGGATCGTCTTGTTCTCTGACTGGGGCATCTCCTTACATACCTTCTGCTGTTCTATCTTCAGCATGGAAGTGGGAGGAGCGACCAATCAGAGCGTGGGAATTCCCTCCCACTAGCCAATAGGAGTAGGGGCTCATCCTTTGGCTGACGTCAGAGGAGGAGGCATGCCAAGCTTGTTCAAAAATTCAGGTGGCAGGAAATACGAATTAGCCAGTGGCAAATGCACCTACAAGATGTATCTCCCCCAGCTAACTCATTGCCACCCTCTGGGCAGGCTCTGTCAGGTCTGGCAGACTCAAAAGATGTCCCCACAGGTGCCCTTTGTTCTCCGTACCTGGTAATTTGACCCTTCCTCGCCCACCAAATGGTTTTGTCACCTTTGGACATCCTGACGCCTTTGAATTCCGATCTCTATCCAGACATTCCGGCACCAATGTGGATGCCCGGGCTGACTGAATATACATTTATGGTAAATGCACCAAACATGAAAAAACATATTTTAATACATAGTTTAACTTGGGGGGACCCATACCTGTGAGGGACATGGGTCTGGGATATCTGGGCTCAAAAAACAGTTGTCTGGGGGACACTGGGTAGCCCCGGTGTAAATCAAATCATGCCTGCACGTCGTGGAGAATTAGGGGACTACCGGTAACTTTGGCCCCCAAACTCCTGCAAAACAAATAACTGCATTTTTACCCAAATATCCCACCCAAGACTTACTCTCCTGAAGTTTCAGGACTCTGGGACAAAGGGAACATGAAAAATGGAAAAGCAGGGGTCATTTTAACTTTTGCATGCTATATTACATGGCCCCTGGCTTATGGTGCTATGTAGCTGCCAGGAACCCACAATTTTCAGGGGTAACCAGATGGGCTTAACCTTTATTGTATAGCCTGGCTACCCCCTACCGTCACAGATCTGGCTTAAAATTGTTGGAGGATATGTGTCAAGTGTCCCATACTGTAACCAAGAGTGGTGCAAACTGCATCATTTAAACACTGCGTGACTCTGCATCAATATATCATGGGACTCTGCATCAATATATCATGGGACTCTGCATCAATATATCATGGGACTCTACATCAATATATCATGGGACTCTGCATCAATATATCATGGGACTCTGCTCAATTGTTTGCTCCAAATTACTCCACTTGGGCCATGAGCATTTTGGTTACAGGAGAAGCTAGGGGAGATAGTGCTTTATTATAATCAGATGTAACACAAGTCGCACCTACAAATGGTGCAGTTTTCCCCATTCTTTGTGTGAAATAAACTCACCAGGTTTAGGTAACATTAACATCTACTCCAAGACAGATCTTCACCAAATATAAGAAGCAAAATTAGAAAGAGGAATTCATATGTTGCTGGCAAGAATCACTGCAGATACAAATATCTACTGCGTTTTTTGGAGACGACGCACAAATAATATACTTTTCTTCCATAGTGCTGCTTTATTATAGGCATTGCCCTACAGATCTTAACATCTACATTTCATCCTTGCATTAGGAGATAAAGAGACTCAAGGACCTAATTCTGCCATTTGAACCAGGTTCATCAATACGCCAAAACGACATATTCCAAATGAGGACTTGGCATATGATGTTGTTGTGTTGTATGTATTTATTAGTGTAGCAAATGGCTCTTGTTATGTCTTAATCAAGTAAATATATTCTTATCCTCTGGTACACATTGCCAGTGGCACTGTGCAGAATATCTGTTGAAACCTTTTATATACAGGGCTCTATCGCACAACTTTGGATTTGGCCTTACACCCAAAACAAAACACCATCCTTTTCATCTTGCCTTTCTAGAATTCCTTTTATATTGGATGGGCCTTTTCTAACTATGCCTTTTCCAATTCGAGGTGGGAATTACCAAACTAATGGCAAAGGTCAAACAAAGAATTCTTAGCAGTGCCTCATCCTCTTTACATGTGGGCATGGAATTAAAGTGTGCTACATTGGACATGAGAAAAGCTATTTAAACCTCCAATTGCTTTATCTATTCAATGTGTTTTGCCTACGCTGCTTCTACATTTTATAACATGCCATAATCTGACTGTACTATTTAAAACTAAATGAGACAGAAATCGTCTTTGGAAATATCACACATCAGCTCGTGTTCAGGTTAACTAAATTAATTAAGTGTTTTTTATTAGCCTAAGTTTCTCAGTAGTTGGCAAGCCAGTATATTACTATTTACAGAATGTCTTAATAAGGGTAACGACGATGCATTGTTAGAACTACCAGAAATATGAGGAAGATACGCAGCATCTGCTAAGAAGGCATTTTATTCTTGCTTGTGCAGTGAATGCGGGGTAAACTCCCGATGGTGCGTGGATGAATCTCTGGATGAGCAAAGAATTAACTGAACAGCGGCTGAGTGGGTTTCTGGAAGGTTTAACTACTCTCTCACCACCAGCTATTGGATACATTCTTTCATTTATTTTTCATTTTTTTAAATAATTACATTGATTCTCTTAGTAGCCACACAAGACTGTATTCCTGTAATAATTTACAGGGTATAAACTGAAATCATTCATTTTACTAATATGAATGGTGTATTTATTTTATCTCTCAGCTTAGTAAGATCAAAGGTATAATTATTTAAAAACAGGCCACACGGATGCTTTTATGTTAAGGAAACAACCGGTAATCATAAATTAATTTTGTGGTCTTATTCACCAGAAATGCTACATGTTTATGTGCAGAGTTCTTTGCCTTATAGTGTAAATGAGAATGCTCTGCTTTTTACTGGGAATTTTAAACATTTTTTTTTATTGCTTTAGAATTCATATCTGGAGATTATGAATCTCTGCTGCTCTACTACTCTGTAAAATATGTTTTTGCTGTCATAGAGGAATAAATACATCTTAAATGTTCAAATAAAACCTTTAATATAGCAGAGACATTGTATTTACATTGTGGCGATTACTGCTGAAACTTTGCCTCAGAGGAATACAATATAAAATTCCTTTTATACATATAAAAATAAGACATATTACTGGCATCAGCTGATGCCAGTGAAATAATAAACAGTTGAAAACTCAGAATAATACAGACTTGTCAACTCATTTCTATTTACTGTGAGTCTCAGTGAATGTACCACAGCTATTCCCTTTGACATCAATAGAACTTTAATAGAATCTGATTGCCACTATTTGGAGTCAAGAAGGAATTAATGTTTCCCCTTATGAGATATCATTAGATGATATTTCATCAGGGTTTTTGTTTGTCTTCCTCTGGATCAATATACAGTAAGTATGGATATAGGATAAAGTATCTGTTGTCTAAATGTAGCATAGGTGGAACTTGATGGATATATGTCTTTTGTCCACCTCATCTACTATGTAACTATATGTAACTTTATTAATTAAAGTCCACCCATTTCCATTCAAATATAATTTTTTTGCCCCAAACCCCATAATCTACTGTAGCTGTGTTTAGAGGCTGGTATCTCCCCCCAAAAATAGTGTTAAATTTTTTTTTAAATAAAGAAATATATAAGTGCAACGTGAGCTATTAGTTTATGTTCTGGCATAATAAAATGTTGTGGGTGGTACGTGCAGCTTTAAAAAGTTCACCCTAAAAATTGTTATTAAGTGGATCTGCTGTCTCCGTACTTCTGTAAAAGTCAAGAAGAAACAGGTAACAGCGGTCACAGCTCCTCCAACCAGCCAACGGATTGAAAAAGTGAAAAACTTTATTGAATTCAAATAGTGAAACGCTGCTGATGTTCACTGATGTTCACTGTTTGAATTCAATAAAGTTTTTTATTTTTCAATGCGTTGGCTGGTTGGAGGAGCTGTGACCGCTGTTACCTGTTTCTTCTTCCCTTGTCGTCATTTTCGGCTGGAGCACGCCGACACCACGAGCAGCCAGGACTGACGATGCTCACACATCAGCGCTACAGGTAGATCACTACATTCTCCGTGAGTACTGACCAGCTGAATTGTGACATCGTTGGACACAGGGTGGAGGTGAGGCCGACAGACACCGGACACATTGACTTACCTTTAGGCATCTCCCTGGAGGTGCCATTCTGTACTTCTACCGGAGAATACTTCCTAGCCCACCACCCTGAATTAGTCCGGATACTTATGAAGCTTATATAACGCTTATAACATTATTTTAAGAAGAGTGGTGTCTTTCTCCCTGATTTATGGACTGGTATAATTACAGCCTGGGTAGTAGCCTCGGAATACCTTGGGGGTCATTCCCCATATTCTCTTCTGTAAAAGTCAGCCTTACCCTTTTTAAAAATAAGCTTCAAATGCCCATGTACCCATTTTCTATTCTAAACTTGTATGTTTCAGATATATATTGGCTGTAACTACTTTCACATATGAAACACATTGTACTATTTATATATTCATTAAAGTGAGGGAACTAAAGTTAATTAGCCTCCCTTTACACTTACCCCCCTATTCCTATGTACAAATCTGCACCAGATGTAAGAAATATTTGTGTACAGTTGACAAACCTGTGTTTCAGAACATGGTGTAACCTTCGCTCCGAGATTGCCTCAGGGCCACAAACGCCTGAATATTTAGACAAATCAGACGAGATTACACGTAAAAACAAAAGGAATATCTCAACTCAATGGCACAGAATTAAAACACAGACAGGACCTCTGCTACTCCCCCCCCCCCCCCTCCCCATCTTACCCTTCCAATGTGATGTTATATGTTTTATGTTTTCATTGAATTTAGGCTTTCTGCAGTTTAGTCAGGCATATATCTGCCAATACAGAATTAAACATTAAGTTGTGGTTAAACTCCGCTGCGCCGGAGTTGAGAAGATGAACAGACCTTGTTTGTTTGACTTTATAAAAACTCAATAAAAAATTTAAGTTGAAAGAAGAAAAAAAAAAGCCTGAAATTGTCATATTTTCACTTGAAATGCATTGTGATAATTCAGAGACTGGAGCACAATGGGAAAAAGGTAGATTCACTCCTGAGTGTTTTCTGTATCTTTTTTTAACTGGAGACAAATAGTATGATTAAAAAGGCTAAATAAAACAAATGTGTTAGTTTTACATTGTGTATCCCAGATTGAAGATTCAATGTAATATGTGGGATATTTGCTGGTTATATTACAGTTTATCCATGCTATGCCAAAGAGAGACCACAATGCATAATGTTTGTTAGATAGACAAGTGAGAAAAAGACCTTGGATAATCAATATGTTTCAAATCACAGTATTTTTATTCCAGCCTCATTGAGCAGAATAATAATGCGTGAGCACTATTTAAGTACGTTCTTGTTCACAAATTATCGCTGGGTACATTAATGTGGGGTTAACATGGTGTCCCTATTTATTTAGTGAGCGAGCTGTCATCTGATATTGGTAATAAGAGTGCACAAGCATAATCAGCCCAAGTTTGATTCACAGACAACATTATGGGCACACATGAATAATATGCACTATATTGGCTCATGAAAACTGTTTATACACTGTTACACATTAAGCATTACATATAGTGTTTGAAATATTATTATTATCATTTATAAATTACACAGCTACATAGTAGATGAGGCTGAAAAAAGACAATCAAGTTCAACCTATGCTAAATTTAGACAAATAAATCGACAATACATTTTGCAACACAGTATAATTAGTGGAAAAGACAATAACATCATATAACATACAAATAATTCCATTCTAATAAAATGGTATTGAGTTATCTGCCCTTTCAATCTACTGGGCACTAATGTCAACTTTAATGCAAGTTCAATGCCTCTTTCCAGCTACGCCCATTCTCTCTGCTTCAAAATAATCTGCCAGGTGGGACAAATCATCCATCAGACTAAGGGCATAGTTCTATATTGTCCAAATATTGAATTATTCACTCAAGATCTGCATCCAAATTAACTTAATTATCATGAAATGTACTTTTCATGTTGAAAATAACAGACAAAATATGCAATCTTTGATGTATTAATTAATAAACTCCACAGATGTAGCAGAAGTTTAAAAAAAAAAAAAAGCAAATTACAGGCTCCACTGGTAATAAAAGTATAATATATTAATAGTTGCCAAAGTATGACAATTTAGAGATACTGAAAGCACAACTTCAGAGCCAAAAATAATGGTACAGATGCAGCGGCCATTATTTTAACAAATCACTGCGCCGTTTTCGTGTGCGCTGTTGCACGCGGCATGAACGTAGCCAATAGCCCCAGGCACACGTGTTTATCGCAGTTGCTTTGTTTGAATTTCATTGATTGTGTGCAATTAAATGCAATGAAATGAATGAATTGCAATGTGTCCAGTACTGGGTTACTGTGCTACTGTGTCAATTGCAGGTGTTTAAAAGCCAGAACACTAAAATGCAATTTTCTGCACTCGCCTGCACTCGTGTCTTAAGGCGGTATGGTTGGAAGAAATCCCGCGCTATGACGTGGGTATTCCGAGGTGTACACCGCGTGATTTGTTACAATAATGGCCGCTGCATCTGTATGCTTCTTCTTAAATACATGTTGTGTTTTATTGTATGCGGTTTTGCAGCCAGGGTGCCATTGATAAATTCCACTCCCTAAGTTAATTCAATGGGTTGTGTAGATTATATATAAAAGATTCCCTATGTGGTAGGAGAGGGGAGATAAAGGGGAGAGGGACGGGGAGAGATCAGTGGCCGATTTCAAAATCTGCCACCCTTAGGCACTTGCCTGTGTCTGCCGCCCTGCTTTCCCTTCAGAATCCAATGTCATTTGAAGTCGCGACCCCACGGTTGCCATGGCACCGCGACACCGTGTGATGTTTTTTGTGATGCCCGTGGCATCATTTGATGCTCGATTCTGAAGGAGAAGCAGGGCGGCAGAATGGACGCGGCCGGCACAGGTAAGTAAGTCCCTTCCCATTAGGTCCGATAGGCAGAGAATGCGGCAAATGCAAATTGGGCGGACTAAATATGTAAAATATATATTCAAATGATTTAAATTATCATCTTTCATGATTTAAATTATCATCTTTATCTCCCCTCTTTCTCAGTTTAATGGCCATGTCCATACACCATATATAACACAAAGGGAGGTTACATTATGACAAATTCAGCTCATTGTTAATTCATAGAACGGAAAACACGCAAACTGAAACTCAGGGTGGCAGAGCACATCAAAAATATAGAGAGAGGCTTTATGCAGCACAGTGTCTCGAGACACTTTAAAGAATATCATGCACAAAATCCAAATGGTCTAAAATTCTTTGCTATTGACAAAATTCATCCAAATTGGAGAGGTGGCAACCAAGTCATTAAAATATCCAAACAGGAAACATTTTGGATCTATACACTGAAAACCTTAATACCACAAGGTATGAATATCGATATTGACTTGGGATCATTCCTCAAAAACTAAACAGCCTCTCTCTATATAAAGTGTATGTGCTACTGCACTATACCAATGGCATTTAAGGTTCCATCATCCCCTATATTTGTAACGTCCTCCCCTCCCCCCCTTTCTTCACCTTTGTAAATGAGTATATATGAGTATAAATTTCAAACCATAATCCTCATTGTTATGAAGCGTCTGATTCTGTGATTCTAGGAATTAACAATGAGCTGAATTTGTCATAATGTAACCAATATCTATAATGTTATCTTATATTTTGTGTATTTGACTACTATAAGCAGATATACACTTAATTACAATATGTATAATTCTTCATTAAGTACATGTAATTATTTTGGTATAAGTCTAGTACTGTGACATTTGGCTATATGGAAGTGTTAACATTAAACCGATGTGGTTAATGGATATGATTATATATGTCATCTAGTAACATCAGGTCTACAGCCTCTCTGTATTTATTGACATTTGGGTTATATGGTGTCAACTAATGTCAGTTAAATATTGATCGATCATAAATAAAGGTATCTGAAAGATATATTAAGTGTTGGGTTAAAAATAACTCATAACGAATAGGTTATGAGTAAACTATGGGTAACTCTAAAAATAGAAATAAAAATATAGGTTGTTTAAATGTGATTGGTTATTATTAATATTGTGATAACCAATTGGGTTAGATTACACTGATTTAATATATTTACTATCTGTATAAATGTGTTATATAAGAGTGTGCTCCTCTAGAAATAAAATAGAATGAAATAAGATCATTTCCAAAATTAAGGGAATATTAATATTGAATTAAATAACCTGTAAGGTCCATATCAGTCCTCCATTCATTCCTTTGATAAGTCAGGCACTGTTTGAAGCAAAAATAAATGAATTCCAATACCAATGAAAGGAATTTATTGTTTGGTAAACAGTACTTTCCAAATAATACTATATCAAGTCAATAAAGGGTTAATGGACAAGACATGTACAAATGTAGAGAAAGTGGGACTTTTTGTATAAATGAGCATACATTGAAACTGAGGTATTCATTGTGCTATGAGTAAAAATGATCAAATTAGCAGTATCTACACATTTATATTTAAATGAAATCACAATTAAAAACAAATGTAAGGGCTCTAGTGATTATAAGATTTAGACACCATGATGTTGGAGCTCTGTATAGTTTCTTAGTATCAATAATGTCTTTTAAGTGTTATGTATTCTAAACAAATGTATCTGGTACAATGTAAACAGCATAGTATACATATAAACAAAGTATATTCCTCTGTGTAAAGGAAAATTACGAAATTTGATCAAATTTGCCAATTTGCCATTATCCAATCACTAACAAGAGGTGTGTATAAACCCCTAGGTAGGGACAGGTATGAGATAGTAGACCCTGACGAAGCCGCACTGGAGAAACGATCTGTGCTCAACTGCAGGAGTTGGTTCGCGGCGGAGGGCGTGAAAAAAATTGGCACTGTACACACTTCATAGGTCAGCATAACTGATATCTCTACCTGAAATTCACTTTCAGGCTCACGCTTCATACAGCAACGCTCCAACACTGTGTACACCAACTTACTTTAATGTATCCGCACTTTAATGTATTGCGCACAGACAGTGGCAGGTGGCCCATCCCCCGTTCCCACTGCCGACCCCCCGTCCCCCGCCTTCACTGCCGAGTCTCAATTTCAGCAGCCAAACAATGTAAACGTCTGGACATTGATTGGCTGCTGAAATTGACGTCACGCTGCTGCAGCCGGAGATTACAGATTGAAAAGTCACCCGCGACTGCAGCAGCGTCGACGGCGTACTTTGCAGCCAAAGGTAGTTTCAATACTGAACACTACCATTGGCCGCCAGGCATCTGTGATGAACGCATGCGCGCATGTAAGCGCATAGCATGCTGTGTGAGAGGGGTCTTAGAAGAGCCAAAGCTCAAAGTATAAGCTGCTGTGAGCTGCAAAAGCCAATAATGGTGTAACAACAAAGTCAGTCAAAGTGATCGGTAGAATTTGGCCAGTTCAACATCGAGTTCAAGGGGGTCAGTAATGGTGGTGGGGACGAAGGATAAGCCTTTGTTCAATACCCACAGCTGTTCGGCAGACAAAGGGGCCTATGCTATAAGCTTCGATAAGCCACTTATCGAGGCCTTATCGCCAAAAAGGCCTAATGCTATTCAGTGAGCCTCAAAAAGTGGACGATAAAAACCTTTATCTGCATTTTTTTTTTTCAAAAAAGAAAACCGCCAGTCAAGCCGCGATAAACCACTTATGGGCAGTTTCTCACATTTGTGCAATTCTAGTAGCCGTGATTAGGTTATTGAGGCTTATTGCGGCTCTAGAATAGTGTGTTTCTCCCAAAATCCTCACGCCAGAAAAAGTGGCTTGAGGCTGGTGAGAAGCTGCTGACTTAAAAAAAAAAAAGCTTTTTTCTGCATCGGATTGATGCCAGGAGTCTCCAGAGCTGATACCCATTAATATCAGTACCAGAGACCCCCGGCATGAATCCCACGCAATAAAAATGCATTTACATGCAAGTTCATTACCTTAGCGGCTAACCACTAAGGCATTGAAGGGGTTAACCCCTCCCGCTATCCACCAAGAGCCAAATACCCCCCTCAGCCACCCCTGCTACCCACAATAAACACTAATACCCAACTCCTCTACCCCCACATGATTGATACAAGAGGCTGCAGGTGTTCTCAGGTGGTCCCCGCAGGTGTCCGGGGGTCCTCAGGTGGTCCCCGTGGGTGTCCGTGGATCCTCAGGTGGTCCCCGCGGGTGTCTGGGGGCCCTAAGGTTGTCCCCATGGGTGTTTGGGGGCCCTCGGTTGGTGTCCGGGGGTCCCTGCTAGCCTGCAGTACCAATTCTGTGGCAAAAAAAAATGTGCAATACATTTAAATAAATACACCCTCCTCCCCCCCAACACATACAGTACAGTAATGGGCAAAATAACTATTATCCAGATATGGCTCATTTGCCCATTATAAAATCAATAAGTTAAATTAACCTTTCTACTTACCCCTGCTATCATGAAGGGCGTCGTTGACAGCTTACTGCAGGTCCAACCCCTCCGTTGCCAGAAAGAATACAATAAAAAATACAATCTAATGGCCCCTAACCCCTTAATTACCTTAGAGGTTAATAACCGGTATTGTAATTAATGGGTTAACCAACCCTCCCTCGCTACCCACCCGTGAGAAGAAGCAGAGTCCTCCAGCGCGTAGACTTTCAATCCTCTCCAGCGTAACGTCTCAGCTTGGTCTGCGCATGCGTGGATGTGTTCGGCGGTTCCTGGAGCTGATAGGGCAGGGTCCTGTTCCTTCCAAGTACGGTGGCTCTAAACGTCCGTGTACTCTAAACGTGTACACCACTGAGGAAGCCCCGTGGCGAAACATGTTTGGTGGATTTTGGATGTTTAGTGCCACCGTACTTGGAAGGAACAGGACTCTGCCCTAGGAATCGTCGAAAACATCCACGCTTGCGCAGACCAAGCTCCGGGTGAGAGACGGAGCAAGGAAGGTGAATCAGGGTCGTGCGCAACCCCTGACGAACCATCACATGCAGTGTGGAGTAGCAACTGGGAGCAGAGAAGGCTCCACGTGAGCACCCCCTGAAACAGGAGAGACTGAACTTGAGACGTTACGCTGGCAGCTTACTCATAAAGCTCATATATATGGCCGTTTGTGAGTAGGATTTTAACTTTGTGTGTTTTTTATTTAATAAATGTTATTATGCCATCCTTTTTTCTTCTTTTTTAAAGCCATCGCTGAGGATAATATAGAGGAGTGCATCAAGTGAGAGGAAGACACAGGCAAGCGTCAAGCTCCATCAATTTTTCTTTATCCTGATTGTCTGTGATATCAACGTGTATTAATTACATCATTTGTCTGTGTTCTGTTTTCTCTATCTCCCCACTACATGTACTGAGGTGGAGAGGATTGAAAGTCTATGTGCTGGAGGACTCTGCTTCTTTTCTATTGTCTTTTTTGTAGGAGGAAATTGAATAGCCTCCATTGGACTCTAGCTGCGGGACTATAAGTATATATTTTAACTCTATATTTTTGTTGTTTGTTGCTGGCGCCATAAGCTGTACATACCCTGTTTTTTAAACGACCCACCCATGAGGCCTAATCCCACCCCCCCCCCCCCCACTCCACCCAGGACCACCCTCTACCCATTGATTGGCACAGTGGTACATCATACCCATATAATAAGGGCATGATAAACCACTATAGCAGTCAATGGTCACCATAATAAAAAAGCATGAAGGCCAAGAATACACAATAAAAAAAGATACAAAAGAACCTAAACACCCCAAATCAAGAAATAAAAGCACTATCCAACCAATGAAATAAAAGCACTAGCCAACCAATTAAATAAATAAATAAATAAATGAATAAAAGCACTAGCCAACCAATCAATGAAATAAATAAAAGCATTAACCAATAAAACAATTAATTAATTGTAAACTAGCCAACAAAACAATTAATGAGTTTAAACTATTAGCCAACAAAACAAATAATTAATTTAAAATGCTAACCAATCCTAAAATGTACTAAAAACAAGCCATCAAAATTCCAAACAATTGAATCCAAATAATAAGAACAAATAGAAAAAATGACAATCAGTTCAAAACAAGCATTTGCCAAAAAATGCATTTGCTGTCACTGTATGTATCTGTACCCTAAAGGGGCACAGATTAATACATTATCAGTCAATGGGCAATCAAATATAAAAAATAAATAAATACAATGAAAAAAACACATTTGCATACATTCAATATTTCTCTTGCCTTTACAAGTCTTCGCTCTCCGAATCCCGTTGTATCTGCAAGCTCTCATACAGCGACCTCATCTCCCGCAATCCAACGCCATCCACTTTGAAGACCAGCATCAAGTTAAAAAGATCTTCTATCTTTCTATCTTCTACCTCCTGCTGCCTGGGTCCACCGCTGTACTTGCTGGACCGCGGCACACTGCTCCACTATGAGTACCAGTACCACGAATGTGTTGACAGCTAGAGTGCGTTGCTCCTAAGGGGATTCGTTGGAGTGAGACCGCTCAGGACAGTCTGGTCTGAGGTACCCAGTCCGATTGCACTGGTAACACCTCCTTTCGTGCCTGAAGTCTGCAGACTTGGTTGTACTCACCTCTGCAGACACTTCGGGCTTCCCCTGTGGCACACTGGTATTGAACTCCATGCCCTTGGGTGTCTGAGCCAGGGTGGCTCCATTCGGTGCAGACACCTTCCTGCCCAACAATGCACGGCTTGTGACATATTCATCAGCCAGGCTGGCTGAATCCCGGCAAGTGGCTGGCTTTCCGTCAAAGACTCAATCCTTCACCTCTGGCTGGCACCGCTACAGAAACTGCTCCTTAAACATTAAGTCCAGTAAGCTGTGGTACTTGGTGACATTGCATCCCTCCACCCACTGAGTACCATGCTGGATAAGTCAGGAAGCAAAAAGCATGTGTGTTTCCCTTCTGGTCTTGTCCTCAGACCTGAGCTTGCCACGTTATGTCTCTGGAGTGCGGGCATACTGGCACAGAAGTAAAGCCTTTACATGCCAGTAGTCGTTGCTGTCTGATGACGGTATCCCCTTGAAGGTCTGCAGGGCAATCCCCATCAATACCGGCAACAACCGCAAAACCCAGTCCCGTTCTGGCACATGGAACTGGAGACATTGATCCTCAAAGACTTTAAGAAAACCATCAATGTTATCCGTGCCATCTACAAACTTGCTGAAGCTGTAGTGTTGCAGGAGGAAGCCACAACCTCCATATTAATGAACAATTGGTTAACTGAGGAAGAAGTTCATAGGCAGCTTGAAAAAATTAAAGTAAATAAGGCACCTGGCCCCGATGATATACATCCAAGAGTTCTCAAGGAGTTAAGTTCAGTAATAGCCAAACCATTACATTTAATATTCAAGGACTCCAACGGCGTTAAGCAGATGTGGTGCCTATAGATGCAGCAGCCAGTATCCGATCACTTGCCTGGGTAAAAACTAAGGCATCTCACAGGAAATGCCTCAACATGCCTCAACATTTCTGTGAGATTCCTAATTGCCCATTGGATTAACACAGTAGGGGTCCCTGCAGTCTCATTCAGTCCCTGCAGAAATCTCACCGAAATGTTGCAGTTAATTGGGAGTTTGACCCAGATTGTCCCAGGCAAGTGATCTAATACTGGTGGCTGCATCTGTATATTTAAAAAGGGAGCTAGATTATAATCAGGGAATTACAGACCTGTAAACCTGACTTCAATAGTTTACTTGAAGGTTTCATACAGGATAATATTCAGGAATACGTAATGGAAAACAAAATTATTAGTAATAGTCAGCATGGATTTATGAAGGATAGTGCAAAGAAGGTTACCTGCTGCACACCATATTCACAGAATATTTTTTATAATTACTGGTGCTCTTGTATTGAGTGGTAGCCTGTTGGAGACCCAAATAGTGTCAGGAAACAAGAATGACACAAGGCACTTCTGATTTTCTAATGTTGAATTTAATGAGCCAAAAAAGATGACGTTTCGACCTAAAACGGTCTTTTTCAAGTGATGAAATGGCTTTAAGCTATACACATAAATCTCCCAACATGCAGTCTGTTGATGATTGAAAACACCTGCAAATGTCGTGCCATTTCACAGAAAGAACACATCGTCGATGTGACGACAGTTGAAACTCATGTATTCATAATGTATAGTTGATAAAATAAATCTCTTTTCAAAATCCATCATGAATAGTTTGGCATATGCAGGGGCAACATTGCTTCCCATGGCAGTGCCTGACATTTGTAAATAGTACACATCCTCAAATTTAAAATAATTTTTGTGAAGGATAAAATGCAACAAAAGTATGATATAAAACACAGGAGGATTGGCCACAAAAAGCCGGGACTTAAACACCAGCGGGCAGACATTTCAGGCTTGAAATCAAAACCGGTTGCTCTGCTATTCGCGCAAGATCAACTTTGAAAAGTCTGCCTGCGCTCTTACTACTGGAAGTCTCGAATCTGATTGGCTCACACGTTCTTTATAGTCACATTACTTTTCAGTATATTAAAGTATATTTTCCTACCCTAAGATATATGTTCTAACATGCTTCTAAGTCTCTGGGTATGGGGAATAGAATAAGAAAGATGTACTTTTATTCCTACTGTATCAGCCTTATTCCCTGTACAATATCTTTTGGGACTTAATCTGGACTCTGAGAGTGCCCCCTCAACCTTATATACGCTTGGGGTACCCACAAACCCTATACAGATTCTGGATCACCTGGGCACCAGCTGGGGTACCCCCTTTAACCTAGGAATCCCCTCAGCTATAGGGACACTGGTTCCTCCCTGTGCCCCATTCACCTTTCTGGGCTATGCTGAAGCAGGGTACCCTAGTTGTGAACCGACAACTCTGGCCTCAAATACCTAGGCACATTCTGACAACAATTCCTCCGCAAAACCCCCTTGAAACTCATCCCCAACGATCCCTGCTTGCTGGCATGCCCGGAAAGGGAAAAACACACAAAACACTTTTAATACGCATGGTACATTGGAATCATACTGGGCACAAGAGCTAACTCTTGAACTAATGTTACTGGGCAAAAGAGCTAACTCTTGAACCCTTAAACACGGATCAGGGGTACCCAAAACTGGGCTTGACCTTTATTTGAGTGCCTGGTTACCCCATACTGTCTCACTAACATACAGATGTAGTGACCTGTTCTCTACCGCTTGTCTTTAGGTTTTTTTAAATTACCCCGCATAACCCCGTCCCGCGCCGCACGATGGTCCTCAGCAGACTTAATGGCCCATCGGATTAACGCAGCGGGGGTCCCTGCATTTTAACGGGACTCTCGCAGTGTGAATCCTACTGGGCTCCAGCTGTCTGTAAGGGACGCGAAGTCAGAGATAGACTGAATCAGTCACTCTCCCTGCGCGCCTCTCACAGGCGGTGGTAGTGCTTTTATTTTATTAATACAGTTTTGTAGCAGGGGGTCTCTGGAGCTTCCCTCCCTTCTCTCCCCCCTCTTCTCTCTCACTCTCCCCCTCTTTTCTCATTCTTCCCTCCCAGCCCTCTCACTACTCTGGAAAGAAAGAGCCGGGGGAAAAGAAATTAAGAAACACATTAGGGGAAGGAAAGAAGAAAAAGTAATTGGGGGAAGTCAAAGAGTGAGACACATGAGGGAGAAAGAAGAGAAATACATGAGAGGAGGGGACAACAGAGCAACACAAGGGGAAAAGATGGAATGACATGAAGGGTGTGCGAGGAAGACACTAAGGGGGAGGAGAGAAAGGAATAAAGGAGAGGGGAATAAAGAGACATGACAGCAAAGTAGACCGAAATATAATTGTCATAACTGTCGGCAAGCAAAGCACTGGGCCCCATTCTTCAAATGTATCCCGAGCCCAGAAAATTCTGTTGGCGGCCCTGAGTGCCACACAGTACACCCAACTGTGCATTCACTGTAAAATAATAATAATAATAATAATAATAATAATAATAATAATAATAGCAGAATTACATTACTAAATGGCATTTTACCAGTGTAAGCAACATTTGCAGCATGCTGCGTGATATTTGCTACCGTTCTGCATTGTAAATGTCTTTGTAGGGATTTCTGGAAATGTACTGTACTGAAACAGACTCTTGTCTTATACAGTGATTCAACAGTTAAGTGTTCAAAGTGTCAACTCTTGCAGAAAACCCCATAAATTGATACAAAATGATGCATAGTTGAACACAGCAGTAAATAGAGATGGAGGTAATATATTTATCACTACACTAGACAAAAATCCAATAAATTTACAATAAGAGATCATTAGCAAATGGAATCTTGTCAGCTTAGATTAATGGGCATGATTATTGCATTTAAGTCAAACTAAATTACTGTCCTTGTATCTATTAAAGCATTAATAAAAGTGTCCAGAATCTGTCTGTTAAGTATCCACTGTAGGTGTAGAATCACAGTAATTTTGATAAGTGAAAACAATTCTTTCCAGAGTTAGAACAAACATGAAAACAGTATTACATTATATGAAAAATGTGCATTTTGTTTGAAACTTAAAAGTTGGTATACATACTAAGACTAGATGTGCATACACCAGATATGGTACAGTAGACATTTAAAAGGATACATTAAGACACATGGGCATTATTACATTTCATTTCCAGATACAATTTGTTGTTACATTGCTAAATAATTTTCTAAACAATACTTTGCAAACATCTTCAGCACAAAAGGATTTAAAATTGCAGTACAACTAAACATTTTTAATGCATATGCATAAAAAAAGGCATGAAAGGTTACTTGCGAATCTCTCTGCAAGTGCAACCCTGAAGTGGTAATAAAAAAAGTATATTAGAGATTATGAAGACTATTCGCCAAAGTTAGTATACTGTATTTGAACATGGAGTTTATTCGTGCCTGAAATGCTCCAGTTCTGCATGAGAAGAATTTTGTAAGTAAAAATAAAAATATGTTTATAAGTCAGATTAGTCAATAAATTAATTGGCAAGTCACTTTGAACAGTTGAAATATTATCATATATTATGATACATTTGACATATTTTATTAGCAATCTATCAAATCTCATCCATTATTTATAAGACGTCAGCAAATTAGTTTAGTGATCCCAGTAGCGTCTCTCAATAGATTCAATTTTTTTGCCCTTCAGTTCTAAGACATCAAAGTATTGCGCGGTGATGCTACTTTATTGATCTTGGGGACACCTCACCCATAGGAATGTGTTCAATTCTGAAGACCACATCTCCAGAGAACTTTAATTAATTAGAGATTGGGCAAAAAAGCGCTGCTAAAATGGTGCATGATCTACAGTATACGACTTTTTAGGAAAGACTAAAGAACCTTAATATGTACTGTACAGCCTAGAGCAGCGGTGCGCAAGGTGGGGGGTGATTCTCTGCGGGGGGCGCGGGGTTTACAAAGGCCCCGCACGCTTCCCAAAGGCATTTTAATTAATGCCGGGGGAGCTGCAGGGCCTCTGTAAACCGTACTGACCTTGATTGAGGTGATCCTGGTGACGTGTCGCCATGGCAACGCTGCGTCAAATGACGCAGCGGGGTCATGTGACGCCACGTTGCCATGATAACGTGACGTCATGACGCCAGGACGTCTGAATCAAGGTAAGGGGGGGGCGCAAGGAGAGGGGTAAAGCCAGCAGGTGGGCGCAGTGGGAAAAGATTGCGCCCCCCTGGCCTAGAGGTAGAAGGAAGAGGGGGGATATGATTGAAACTTTCAATTAAATAAAGGTTTCAACAGAGTACAGCAGGGAAGCATATTTCAGAGAACGAGAAGCGCTAGAACAAGAGGTCATTCTCTGAAGCAAGAGGGTGGCAGCTGAAGGGACTTCTCAGAAAGCACGGTGAGTTCATGGGCGAGCCTCCCAACAGCACTGTTAGGGGCCAGTACATTAAGAGAATTAAAACATGCTTTGAATAGACTGAAGGCGATCATAAATATGAAAGACAGCAAAGGATCAAATGGGGTCTGAGGTTTTACCGCAGATATGGGCAGACACGGTGGGACACGTGCTTCTTACCGCAGATATGGGCAGACACGGTGGGACACGTGCTTCTTACCGCAGATATGGGCAGACACGGTGGGCCACGTGCTTCTGACCGCAGATATGGGCAGACACGGTGGGCCACGTGCTTCTTACCGCAGATATGGGCAGACACGGTGGGCCACGTGCTTCTTGCCACAGATATGGGCAGACACGGTGGGCCACGTGCTTCTTACCGCAGATATGGGCAGACACCGTGGGCCAAGTGCTTCTTATCGCAGATATGGGCAGACACCATGGGCCAAGTGCTTCTTATCGCAGATATGGGCAGACACGGTGGGCCACGTGCTTCTGACCGCAGATATGGGCAGACACGGTGGGCCACGTGCTTCTTACCGCAGATATGGGCAGACACCGTGGCCAAGTGCTTCTTACCACAGATATGGGCAGACACAGCGGGCCACGTGCTTCTTATCGCATATATGGGCAGACACGGTGGGCCACATGCTTCTTACCGCAGATATGGGCAGACACGGTGGGCCACGTGCTTCTTACCGCAGATATGGGCAGACACGGTGGGCTTCTTACTGCTTTCAAAGTCTATGTTTTGCATGAGTAATTTAACATTAATTCTATTATAAGTTAAATATAATAATAATGTTTGCAAATTTCTATGTAAGACTGCGCAATTGTTAAACCCCATTCTGCAGTACAGTGTACAGTCATTTCAGGAATTCAGTAAGAGGTGTTACTTTCTAGTTTGTCTACTTTTATTTCTTTTATTCTTTTCCGTGCGGTGTGATGGAAGGAGGCCGCATGGCTACTCAAAATAACGGTTACGCCCAGACTGCTACCTCACTGTGCAATGCGGCGCAAAAGTGAGGTTGCCCAAGTTGCCCTTTTCACTGATAATTATGTATCAATCCAAAAATGTATATTTTTTTAGGAGTAAGTACAGTGGGTATCTGTGCTCACTGTACGTGCAAAGTTACACTGTACTAGTAACTTCTAATAGTGCAGAGGGTCCAGCAAGGTTGCAGGCTATATCCCAAGATGAAGAGCTAGACTATGGGTACATGCCCAAGATGGCAGCAGGTATCCAGCGAGTGCACTCAGGCACCCCTGCTTGTCACACACCTGGTAATGCATGTGGCATGCATGGCTGCCCTTTGTCCCTTCAAATATCCCCCCATCAGTAAGGTCTTGATCCGACCGACCCTACGTCTCTTAGGCCGAGCTCACAGTGGCGGCGTTGCTACTTGCGAGCACTTAAAGGCTGTGCGCGTCGACGCAGCTACAATTTACTGCCACAATGGAAATTGACATTTCGGGCTGCAGTCACGTGATGTCAGCATCACGTGAGCTAGTTCAGCCAATGAGGGCGAACCAGCTCCGTGACGCGTCCGTGGCGCATTATTAGCCATGCCCCAGTCACGCCCCTGATCGCAGCAATCATCACCTTATGGTTGATGGTCTAGCTTCTCTGAGCAGCATGTGGTCGTAACACCTTTGAGCCCAGTTATCCCCAGGTTCCTGCTTGTTTCATTGTTTGGTACAAAGCCCTGTGATTGGATATGCCCACACATGCTCAGAAAGTCCTGCCCCCTCATGTGGAAGTGGCTGGAGAGTTAGACCCCTCCGTGTTCCCTTTCATTGGGCGGTTTGCAATGCTAGCCAGTTTAGATACACCAACCATTGCTGCTGTTTGACTCCTGATTCAAGCTCACATCCCTTCTGATTTCCCATTTCAAATTTGTTTGAAAATGTGAAAATTATCCAAGAAATACTAGGTATCTCTCTGACTTCAATCATACATATTACAACTATAGTTCTGGCAGTATAATCAGTACCAGTGCGGGTGTACGAGTAACTGATGTCAAATAGTTCTCTGTGGTCTATTATATGGGCACCTCTGTGACTTTGTAAAATCTGCCTAATAACTCAACACTCATCTGTAAAATCGTTTCTGCATTCTTTCCTGAGTAAAATGTAACATCCTTACTGTATCAGCACGTCACAAAGGCAGTAAGTATTGGACATGCTCTTGCCTTTGTTATTGCACTTTTCACAGTTAAGCTTTTACGGCTTAACTGTAAATGCTAATAGAATAATCTTAAAAAGTATTATGGAGCCAGTAAAATTGTAGGGAATGTTTTACATTGCCGAGAGCTTTACATTTATTGAAAGTTCAGTATATGTTGCTCTGAGGGACTCCTACTGTACAGCCTTTTTAAGGTACAATGCAAATTAGACTGCGGCCAGGCTCATTAGTATAGCCTTGTGAATTCTTCTGCCAAACATAAAGTAGCTTCATTTGCCGTGACTGTGAGAATTCTGATGCTGCGTTGAAAGCAGCTCATTATTTACAGTGTTGCATGGCACAGCATTTAGAAACAGAATGACATTCAATTAAAATGATATTAGCAGCACAGGAGTGATTTTGTTTAATTTACTCCTACATAGATGTAAAAACGTTAACAACTTTTTAAATTGGTCCTCATAATGTCTAACGCCTACCCAAATTCAATGAAATTAAAGACTTTGGTGGCTAAATACCGCTTAATTTACTCTTACCCAGACCTAATGGCATTAAAGATGCTTTAGGGGAGATATTATTTCCAATCAATTCTATTCAAAGGAAATCTGAGCTAAGAGGTACCATTATTAGGCATATAATAAAATCACAAAAGAAATCTATACTTCAGGGTTAGTGTTCAGTGATATTAAAATGTAATCTTGTTCTTGTTCATAATGTAGAGATATTAAAAAGTAACACATTAAGAAGGTTTTCCAATGCTTATTATTTTGGCAGTGGCTGTTGCCCTGAGCAGATCAAGTGTCAAGTTTATTTAATATATGTTTTTGTAATTATGTATGCTTTAATTGCTTTGTATCCATAAATCTAACATTATCTAAAATGATCTTGCAAACAAAATTCCTTAGCGGCTTAAATCATTGTCTGAGTATAATGGAGAATGTAGGGCCTTTAACTCTCTGAGTGCTGGAGGGCTGCAGGGCCAGGGTACTGTGGCCCATCCGGCACTCGCGATCACATGACCGATTCTCCACGTCCACCATCAGTGCAGATTGCTCCATAGGAGCGCTGGACGCGAACTCCCCCAAGAAAACAGGTATTTTTGGTGGGAGATAGTAGTGTTGTCCTTGGGCATTCAAAGGGTTAACACCGGTGTAGACAGTAAGGAGATTTTACAATATATAAATAATAGCATCATATGTAAAAAGCATTCACAGGGTATAGAAAAAAAGTAAAACAAGAAAAATATTGCAGTATACAGTATCAAGACTACAGGGCCTATTATAGTAGCTTCAGAATGTGACTTAATACATCTAAAGTACACTTTTTTTTTTTTTAACTTGTATTTTTTATTTTTGTGAAAATACAGCATATATACATTTTATTTCCAGTACTGTGACATGCATTATTCATATCTCTTATGTATAACAGCTGAGCGCAGACATTGTCATCAAAACATAGTTATAAGTATTGACATAATCTTAAATAATAAATAATCATAAAGTAAAGTTAGGTGGGGGGGGGAGGGGAAGAGGGTGGGAGGGGGAGGGAGGACGGGATGCCGCGACTCTGCTCATCGCCTCCGAGACCGATGTCTAGTTTAATTTGTTGCTGCTGGGTGGGCTACTCCATCACCGGAGAACGCATCTAGCTACTATTAAAGCAAAACGGTGGAACTCTCCACCCCAGGGATGTCTGTCTGGGCCAGCCAAGGCGTCCAGACTTTTAGGAAATTTTCGCCAGTGTCATTGACTAAACTTGTCAATTTTTCCATCTGGCATATGAACCAAATTTTGTTCCGAATTTTGGGGATAACAGGAATTTCACTTTGTTTCCATAATGCTGCGATCTCGCACCGCACGGCTGTAGCAAAATGAGCTATTAGTTTAAGAGTTGCCTTTGAGAAGCCCTGTCGTGCTCTTCCCAAAAGGAAGAGCCCGGGGTCAAATGGGATGTCGAGGCCTAAAAGCCTCTGAAGCCAATTGATGATTTTTTTCCATAGTGGACTCAGCCGGGGGCAGGACCACAGCATATGTAACAGATCAGCGGGTTCTCCACACTGTCTAGGACAGAGCGGAGAACTACCGTGTACAAATTTGGATAGTCTAAGCGGGGTGAGGTACCACCTCATTAGGACCTTATATGCGTTCTCCTTTAATGTTGTGCAAATCGAGCTCTTAGCAGCTGTTGTTGCTATTTGTGTCCACTCGTCTAAATCTAGGGTCTCCCCTAAGTCTGTTTCCCATTTTAGCATGTAGCCTAGTTTGTGGGTGACTTTAATTCCAGAACCGATCACTTCTCTATACATCTGCGATGTGAGTCCCTTCGTATTAGTCTCATTCAGACAGAGCTTTTCGAAAGTTGTCAATGGTGGATATGGGGTTGAGTTGTTGTAAAAGGCTCTGATCTGGAGGTATCTATAGAATTCTGATTGTGGGATATTTTTCTCTTCTCTAATTTGTGCAAATGATATGAGTTTGTTGTCCACCACCAGATCTTGTAATCTCATAATATTATGCTGTTTCCAAATTTGAAAGTTAGCGCTAGGCATACCCGGAGCAAAGTGTGGGTTACCCCATAGGGTTGTCATCAGGGATTTTTTGGACGTAAGTCCGCATCGAAATTTGGTAACATCCCAGATTGCTAATGAGTTGGTCATTGAGGATAGCGGCTGAAGTATAGCGGATTTTCTTGCTATTTTTGGAGTCCATAATAGGTTGCTTAGTTCCAATGGGGAACAGGCTTTGCTTTCCAATGCGACCCATCGCTTCAAATCAGGGTTTGTTTGCCATTGGGAGAGTTGACATAATTGGGCCGCTCGATAGTATGAAATTAAGCAAGGTACTGCTAAGCCCCCTTCTGTTGGGTGTTTCATTAGGATCTGACTATTTATTCTAGGTTTTTTGCCTCCCCAAATAAATGTAAAAATGGCGGATTGTAGATCTCTAATTTCCTTCAAATTTAACGGTACTGGGAGGGTTTGGAATAAGTATAAGATGCGTGGGAGAACATTCATTTTTATGCTATATATTTTTCCTATCCAAGAGATATTGAATTTCGCCCACCTTCTTATATCCTCCTTCAGTGCTTTAATTAATTTGGGATAGTTTGCTTTATAAATTGATTTATATTCACTTGTAATAAATACCCCTAAGTATTTAATTGCCTTAGGTTGCCAGCGAAAGTTGAAGTTTAAAGAGATCAGTTTTTCTTCTGGTTTTGGAATGGTAACGTTCAGGGCTTCTGACTTTGACTGGTTTATTTTAAATCCTGAAATTTTGTTGAACTTATCTAATAGGCTGAAGAGGTTAGGGAGGGAGGTGAGTGGTTTAGACAAGACCATTAGCACATCGTCAGCATAGAGGGCTATTTTGTGGGATTGATTATCTAATTTGAGACCGGAAATATCCGGATTCTCTCTCACATGTGCCGCTAACGGTTCCATGCACATGGCAAAGAGTAAGGGCGAGAGGGGGCAACCCTGTCTCGTGCCACTCTTGATCTTAAATATGTCCGAGGGGTAGCCTTGGTGCATCACTTTGGCTGTCGGACCAGAGTACAGCGCCATAATAGCTGATATTAATTTATTCTCGAAACCAAATGCTCCAAGTGTAGCTTTTAAGTATGCCCAGTCGATCCTATCAAAGGCCTTTTCTGCATCTAGACTTAACACCATAATTTTTACTTTTTGCGATTTGGCTACTTCTAGCAGATCAACGATTCGACGGATATTATCTCCCGCTTGTCTATCTTTAATGAATCCGACTTGATCTGGGTGTATTAGTCTAGGTAGGATCTGACTTAATCTATTGGCAATCAATTTAGCATAGATTTTAATGTCCGTGTTGATAAGCGAGATAGGTCTATAACTTTTACAATCTAATGGGTCTTTGCCAGATTTATGAATTACGGAGATTGACGCTTGGAGCATGTTTTCGGGGAAGGGTTGTCCTGCCAAAACCGCGTTGAACATTTTGAGCAGGTATGGGGCCAAAATTTTGCTGAATTTTTTATAATAGAGGCCCGAGAAGCCATCTGGACCCGGGGCCTTCGAGGTCTTAAGGTTGTCTATAACTAGATCTAGCTCTTCTATGGTAAAGTCGAGACTCAGTCGCCCTCTCTCCTCAACCGTCAGCTTTGGTAGTTTTGAACTCGAGAGAAATGACTCACGAGATCGTTCGGTATTTTGGTTATGTACTATTTTATCCCCATTATATAGTTTCTCATAGAATGACTTGAATTCTTCAACAATTACAGATGGATTGCCAGAGATAGAGCCCGAGGATCTTTTAATGGCTTGTATACTATAATTAGGGGGTCTGTCTCTCAGTTTGTTGGCGAGCATAGTATCTGGCTTATTTGCTTTATCGAAAAATTTCCTCTTTGACCAATTCAGGGACATATCAGCCTGGGATGTTAATAGAAGATTTATTTCTATTTTGGCATCTCTTATTGGTTTGAGTAGGTTGGGGTTATTGGATTGTTTATGTTTGTCTTCTAGGGTTTTCAATTTAGGTTGTAGTAAATTTAACTTGTATTCACGTTCTCTCTTTTTTCTAGACGCTATACTAATAAGTGTGCCCCTGAGCGTGGCTTTATGAGCCTCCCATAGGGATAGATAGGAGTCTACTGAACCATCGTTCAGTTGGAAAAATTGCTCTATTTCGTTGGCCACTAATTGAGCGGTGAAAGGGTTCTTTAATAGGGCTTCATTAAGTTTCCAGTTTGCTCTAGGTCTGTCCAGAATTAGCTGGGTGCACCGTAGCTCTATAGGCGCATGATCTGACCATGAAATATCATGGATCCCTGTATGGGAGATCTGCGGGACCAGTCTGCTAGAGATAAAGAAGTAATCGATTCTGCTATAAGTTGAATGCGGGTGGGAGAAGAAGGTATAATCCCTGTCGTGGGGGTGTTGTTCCCGCCATATGTCTAGCAGTTGGTTTTTTGCTAGACCCCTACGTAGGGCCTTTGGGATAGCCTTTGGGTAACGCTGAGTTTGATGTGACCTATCGAGCTTGGGATTTAGAGCTAGGTTAAAGTCTCCTGCTACAATTATGGGACCCTTGGCAGTTGTATGTAGTTTGTTGAAAAAGGTCGTGAAGAATTGTGGCTCTTGGATATTGGGGGCATACAGTGTTGCCAATGTTAGTGGTTGATTATTTAGGGTGCCTATTAGGATTAGGTATCTGCCTTCCTTATCTTTGAGGGTTTTCTCTAGATGGAAAGGGCATTTATTGTGAAAGATGATGGCTACTCCTCGTTTTTTTGTAGTAGACGAGGAGGTATAGAATTGTCGGAAGTGTTTGTCCAGGTATTTTGGAGTGTTCTTAGAGCTAAAGTGTGTTTCCTGGATTAGGATAATGTCCGCCTGCTTTCTTTGATAGTCAGTACAAGCTACCTTTCTCTTGCTTGGGCTATTGAGGCCTTTTACATTGTGAGATAATATAGTCAGCCCCATGGTAAGATGTATTGGAGGGCTAGTGTAAGTGGGATCTGTGTGTTATACAGAGTGGTGGGGTGTGGTACCTGTACATCCAGTGTCTTTGGAGCGAGTGTGTTGCAGAGGCGGTCATTGATTTCGGACAGATGTCGCGGCATTCCGGTGGGGAGGGGAGGGGGAGGAAAGGAGACAAAAAACATTAGTAACATAAACAACAGTGGAGAACCAATAAGGGTCAAAGACTCTTGTGGATCTCTTGCCTTTGGGAGGGCAAATTGCCAGCAATTATCTGCACAGCCTGTGCAGTTGCCCTTGGAGTTTGGGGCATGCTCCTCCCAGAGGACTTTGTGGCTTGTCCTATAATAAGCTAGGACATGCCATGTCGGCTTCATGACGATAGCCAGGGAAGGGAGAAGACTCCCCCTCGACTTTTGTGGATGAAAATACAACTAGCGTGAACTTTGCATAACAACAATTTTTTTTTTTTTTTTTTCCCCATTATTTTTATTTTATTTTTTATATGGGGATAAGGTAACCCAGAGACCAGCCAGGCGGACGCTATGGTGGATGTCTGCATTAAGGGGACAGCTACCTGTCAGGAGAGTAGTTCCTCATAGGGAGGGATTTATACTAGGGGGGTCTCAGCTGTGGGATCAGTGCTCTTACGATGCTAAGAAGGGCATTGATAATGTGGAGATCACTAGTTAGCACCTCTAGCTCACAGTCCCTCCCTTGCTTGTCTTCCCCAGGTATCGCACAATATATATATAATACAGGCGGCAGGGGGGGGAGGGGGCGAACCATGACTCTCTTTCTATATAGTGGCGGTCATGCCCCGTGTCCCGTCGCCCCCACCCCACCCAACCCCCTCCGATAAACACTGACCCACCCCCCCCATCACATTGGGTGTTCTGTGCCACTATGCCCATGGGTGTGCACATTCCCCCCAGGACTAACGGGAAGTCCTTTGTGATGACGCCTCCATGACGCCGCAGGATCAGCTGTCCACACCGAGGGGTGAGTTGGGCGTGGATATGGGGGGAGAAGCGGCCGCCAGATGCGTCAACCGCATATATCGGGACTCTTTAGTGTGCCCCCTGTAGGGAGTGGGGGGCGCCCCCGTCATCTGTGTCTCCCTCTTCTGCAGTGCTGCATGGACCCTTCAAGATGGCTGCTGGCCGCCTCCGAGTGCAGAGCGCTTCCGCGGGGGTAGCAAGATGGCCGCCGTCTCAAACCAAACTTTTGAAGGTCCCAACTTTATGGACAACGTGGATGGACAAACGAGCAGTCCAGTGGTCGTGCCGCTTTAAGGCTCAACTGGTTGTTGCCGGACCTCAGTTAAGGGCCATATCCCGTGACTTGCTGCGTTGGCGAGTCACTCGGTTCCAGCCCGGCTCCGGGGAGGCTGTTTCTGCGACTTGCAGGTGCGTAATTTGTTCCTTGAGGCCCAGCTTCACTAGAAAGCGGTCTTGGTCTTCAGGGGAGCGTAGTATGTGTGCGGCTCCATTCTTTAGGACCTGGAGACCGAAGGGGAATACCCACCGGTACCTGATCCCCTTGTCTCGGAGGAGTCTGGTGACCGGGCCAATGGCTTTGCGCTTAAGCAGGGTAGTCGGTGAGAGGTCCTGGAAAATCAGGAGTTTGATCCCCTCAAACTCCACGGATCCCTTTGCGCGTGCGATTTGGCAGACTGCTTCTTTAATTCTAAAAAAGTGTAGCCTTGCGATGATGTCTCTCGGGGGATCGTTTGGCTGGGGCTTGGACCTGAGGGCCCTGTGACATCTGTCAAGATGGAGATCCGCTTCAGGCCTGTCAGGGAACAGGCTTGTCAGCCATTTTGTGAGGAACTCCTCCGGATCAGCGATCTCCTCAGGGACTCCTCTCACCCTGATGTTGTTGCGCCGATCGCGGTTTTCGGCATCTTCTTGTTTAAGCGCAAGTTCATTTATTTGTGCCTGCAAGTTTGTGGTCACTTTTTCAGTTTTGCGGACCGCTTTGATCGTTGAATCTAGCCGCGTCTCTACTTCGTCGGTTCTGGCGCCAATTCCGGCAATGTCTCTGCGAAGATCAGAGAGTTCAGAGTGTAAGTGAGATTTTAGTTCATCACAGAACTCTCTCATGATCCTGCGTGTCATAGCTTCCGTGGACCGGAGTTCTGATTGTTCCATAGGCGGATCATCCTCAGAATCAGAAGTGACATGCGGTGGTGAGGGTCCCATTCTGTGGGTGCGGGCCGGATCAGTTTTATTAAAGTAGGTAGTGAGAACTGCCTTGGTTTTGCCCGATTTTGTTTTGGCTTGCATCTCTGTATGCTCCTATCGTGATTTAATCCCGTTTTGTGGTGTTCACGCTAGTTTTAGTGCACTTTAAATGCTTCTAGTCTGGCGAGGGGGAAGGAGCTCTTCACTCACGCATCCATTCCCTTAGCCTTCGCGCATGCGCCTTCATTTCTTTATTTTTTAATCGTAGGTAGCCAAGCATTGGGGAGCTCCAACGTCAGGGGAGGTTTTTCTGCACAGTGGCTGTATATATATATATTTTTTTCTTTTTTTTTTTATTGTGAAGATTAGGGCTGGGGAGAGAGTGTGTTGGAATACAACTCAGAGCCCTGTTTTTCAGCTTTTCTGTGGTGCATATGCTTGTGTGTTACTCAGGCTGGTTAGTTTTTGTGTTTTGGTGTTTTTTATTTATTTATGTGCCTGGGGGGAGATATACCTTTAAATCCAACCTGCGGCGGCCATCTTGGATTTCGCCGACACGCAGGCTGGAACGCAGAGATCCAGGCAGCTCCGATCCTGCTGTAGCAGCTGTAGCAGCTGTTCTCAGCCCCCCTCCGCACCACAACAGTGCAGGCAGATCGATGGCAGCACAGGGAGGCCGGGGGGAATAGCAGGAAGGCGCGCTGGTCAGATTTTCTGCCGGCCGGGAGAGGTAAGGGCTGCGTGCAGCTACAGAGCCATGGCGGCCATGTTAATTAGCCTCCAGTCGCACCCGAGCCCTCCGCCACCCCCGCAGACCCCACAGGTAGTCTCAGACCCCAGTAGGGACGGCAGGAGGTGGGGGGGGGGGAGCGCAGGACCACGGAGCAGGAAGGCGCGCTCTGACGGACCGCTGGCCGGGGGAAGGTATGACCGGTACTCAGCTCTCTCTCCCTCACAGAGCAATGGCAGCCATTTTGGGTGCCATGTCCCGCTACTCCCTCACTTCTTCCTCCAGAGCGCGCAGGGGGAGATATGCTCAGGCGGGGGACAGGCTGCAGCACTCGTGAGGAAGGGCGATCAGGCCCCGGGGGACTGAGGCTCAGGTGTGGGTACAGCTCGCAGCACCCGTGAGCCCCCTAGGTGGAATGGCGCCGAGTGACAGGGGTGTGTAGCGCTCGGGAATAGGGAGACAGGCTTGGCAGTTGACAGCTCTGCTACAGCCGAGACCCGTGGGAGGAGGGGTGTCCAGGAAGAGAGATTTTCCTAATTTGGGTTGGCAGGAGTGGGAGGCAGACCAGGTTCCAATTTAATTGTTTAAAGGGGGGTTGGGGGGACAGATCTGCGAGTCAGCTCGCCTGTGTATTCTCCAGGGTCTCAAGAGGAGAGGGCAGAATCCAACTCACGTTTTTTCAGCTCTGTTCTTATACTTTTCTGTTCTGTGATAAAGTCAAATATGTTGTATTTTGCATCTGTGTGTGAGTGCCTGATTTTATGGTTTTATTGAGTGCCTGTTTATCCGTTTGATACTGCAGGGCCTCGTGTCTCTTCGGCCTACAGTAGGTTTACATGCAGCCACACCATCTAGGCCCCATAAGTGGGTAATTTCCCCAAATATAGTCCGATTTGATCAAGTCTCAGTTTGTGGTGATCCCCAGCTCTACTACACTCTAAATCTGTGTCTTTTTTGGTAATTAGAGCGACGATGCCCTGTGATGGATAAAGCTTGTGGTTTTGCTATCCAGGAGCTTAAGCACTACACGTCCATCTTGCCTGAGCTCCAAGCCACGCCCCCTCTAAAGTACACTTTTAAAGTGAATTTGCATGTTTTGCTTTTCTGTAAGCTCTTCGCATGTCCAAACCATCCAAACATGGCTTTTTTTTAGAAGCGTTTTCATAACTCGCTGTATTCTAGTAGCTCTGAAAACTGCAAAAGGATAAATTGCTTCAAAACAACTCACATTTTTTCTCACTACCTCAAAGCAGGTGAGATAGGAATTGTGATCTCCCTCCAAAGCTTGAAATATGGCTTTTGGGTGGAGGAGGACCAGGACCGGAGGTACTCTGGGAGATATGCTAATGTCTATACAAAGTATATTTAAATGAGTCACATATCCTAAAATATATCCTTAAGACCAATCAGTCTAAAAGCCCTTGTGATGCAGGGGCACCAGTATAAGAACGAAGAGTTTTAGAAACCATAATCCTGCCTCCAGGGCAGCAGCTCTACAGTAAAGTTTTATATTGTTAAAAGTGATAAAAGTGGTAATACACTAACAAATTTCGCAATGATATTGCGCATTATGACCAAGAAAAATGTCAAACAAACGAAGCTCTGCTCCAGTGGGCGACGACACTCTGCTCCCTCAGGGTTGCACGCAAACTTGCTTTCGGATAGTGACATCATTGCTGGGGTAGAACTCTTTTGCGTGTCCAATTGGTAGCAAAGTCCACAGTGCTGATGACCCTATGCTTTTCCCTCTCATGGAGCTTCCTCAGGGGTACGACTTCCAACAGAGTCTCAGTTCAATAAGTAGTGTCCTGTGGTAATGACGTCACGACGGACTATATAAATAATGTCCCACAATATACAAAATAACTAAAGTACATAAGTCCAATATAGATCGATACACAAAGATGGAAAGACAGTAAAACAATAGATATCTAAAATGAAAAAAAAACATATATTTGTACCATAAAAAGAGTTTAGTATATAACAAACTAAGCAAACATAGAATGCCATTAGCCAATCAATTAAAATAATACATAAGCCCGCCGATGGCAAACAGTACAAAAGGATAATATATATACAAAAATATACCAAAGTGATTGTCACGGGAGACCAGGGTTATTAACACGTTTTCCTACCGGGATCATCTGATTGAACAAGACACAGCAGTAAAATAAATTGTAATTTATTCCAGTATTTGACATACACTGGCGACACACTTTATTCGAGCTCGGCTAGTCCCACGAATTCGGGTATACTCGGGTGTATTGAGGTTTGTGACTGTTTTCTGCCCGAGTGCATTGCGTTATTTTCCAGGCAGGGATTGAAGCATTTTATTCCCGCTGGCTGCAATACTGCACAGTATATATATATATATACTGCATTACAATTCATGAATTTATGCCATCTGGTAGACACGCGAAGCATTGCAGCCTATTAAATCCTAATCATTATCATTTAACAGATCAGCCGCCCGTCAGCCAGGCATGAACCATGGCTGGGAAGGCAAACGCAACGGGGCTTGTCTGAGGTGAGGAGTGGCGCATTCCAGGTATCTGCCAGGTACATACTGGGTATTTGCTCGAATAAAGTGTGTCGCAGCAGTACGCACAAAGTAACTCAATTTACACGGTTAACACACTTACTGGGAACGAGGCTAACGAATAAAATCTTCCTTAAAACGAAATTGTCACAAACGACCTCTGTAGGAGCCTTTTCCAATGACCAGGAGGTACTCGTGAAAGTCCTGGAACGCAATTTGGCATGCAATCCCAGCCATGACCGCTACGTCCTCAAAAAGCGGGACTTAGAAAATTTCTTTAGTCAAAATCTCTGAAGCCGGCTCGCGTCTATTTCTTGCAGAGCATCTTTGAATTTGCCGCTGATGGTTTGGCGCTTGGAATCTGAGGTCCTGATTGGCTGCAAGGTTTCTTATATTGTAGGTTTTAGAGTCCCATTCAGTGATCACTACAGCCAATCAGCGCTTGGGAATTCTCCTGCCAACCTATCACCGATTTGCCGGTATTCTAAAGCCGGACGGGCACCTATTTGGATTCTGCTAAGGGGCAAGTACCAACCAGGCACCTCTATCTCTTAGCATATTGATCCCACCCGCTGTCCAGGCTCCACAGAGTCTGGGGAAGGGCAAACGTTTGCCGGATAGCCCTTTGTTAGCCCATTATGGACGTACTCAGGTATAACTGCAGTACTCCTCCTGTTCTAACACTTTGGCATCCCTGAGGCTTTCAACTCCAGGTCTCGAGTAGACCTATGTTACTATAGGCCAAGGGAGCCGTCGGGTGGTCCCCGGGGGCCCCGCTGGCCTGCGGTACCAATTCTGTGCTTTAAAAAATAAAATAAAACAAACCAGAAATAAATACACCCCCTACCCCCCACCCCCCTAACACCTACAGTACATTAATGGTAAAAATTACTATTATCCAGATATGGATAATAGTGCATTTGTCCATTACAAATACAACATTAAGCTGCAGAAATAAAAGAAATAAAAATTGCACTCACCCCTACCAGGCTTCCACAATGAAGGCCGTCCTCATCCTCATCACCGTCCATGTCCCCCGTTGCCACAAACAATGCAGTACAATCAAAAATACAATCTAATGTTCCCTAACCCCTTAATCACCTTAGCAGTTAGAAACCGCTATAGTAATTAAGGGGTTATCCCACCCTCTCCCACTACCCATCCAGGAGGCCTAACCACCCTCCCCAGGCAACTACCCCCACATTTCACCCATTCATTTGTTCAGTGGGTACATCATGCCCATATAATATAGGCCTGATTTACCACTATAGCAAGAAATGATGAAGGAATAAAAAAAAACAGGCCCAATTAAACCACTTTACATTGCAAAATGAACATATTACTAATGCCAATCAAACAATTGAATGGCACAGTGGGTACATCATGCCTACATAATATTGCCATGATTTAACACTATGAGGAGGAGGATGCGGATGGCCTTCATTTTGGCAGCCTGTCAGGGGTGAGTGCAAGTTGTATTTATTTTATTTCTGCAGCTTAGTGTTTAATTTGTAATGGACAAATGCACTATTATCCATATCTCGATAATAGTAATTTTGACCATTATTGAACTGTATGTGTTAGAGGGCAGGGGAGGTGTATTTATTGTAAAGTATTGGGTGTCATGGATTTTTGGCCACACGATTGGTACCACAGGCCAGCGGGGGCCACCGGACTCCTGCGGAGATCACCTGAGGGCCCTATACTCCTGCAGGGATCACTCGAGGACCCCGGACTCACGCGGGGATCACCCGGGGACACCCGCTGGCCTGTTGAATAGATTGTATAGTGAAAAAAAATGTAAACAATGATTTTTTTCATGGCTCCATTTCTTTTGCGGCAGCCTTTAGCTCGTGCAAAAATCTGTCATGCTTTTAAAGAATGATTCACTTATCACTGCTTAGTGAATCGCGTTGACTGGCAAAAAAATGGCGCGTTTGCCATTTTTTGCCTGATCGGACGTATTATTTTTTTTGAAAGCACTGTTATCACTGCTTAGAGAATCGTGCAGCAGGCAGTATCAGTCTTAAAAGCCATTTATCATGAAAGTGTTGTAGGAAGGAGGGTTTGGGGTTTTTAGAGCACTGGGACTCCTTTTTTGACAGGTGCCATCTATATTCTAGGGACGGATTGCACCTCAATGAAGAGGGATCTTCTGTACTAGGGGGGAGAATGCTAAAAAGGTTGGAGGAGTGTTTAAACTAGGATGGATGGGGGAGGGAAATGAAACAGATAATGAACTAAATGGAATAGAGTAGGATACAAGGTGGTATGGAGGTAGAATGAGGGCAAGTGCAAGTTTGACAAGCAGTGAGACACCAATAGGACATGGAGATAATACTAGAAAACGTCTAAAGACTAAACCAAGTGGGCGCAGAAAGGAAGGAGCAGATAAGATAATAGTACAGGCTGAGAAAAAAACTTAAATGCATGCTTGCTATAATGCAAGAAGCCTGATAGATATAATGGGGGGGCTTGAATTAATAGCTGCAAGGGAGCAGAATGATATCATAGGCATTACTGAAACATGCTGGGATGAAACTCATGACTGGGAAGTTAATTTAGAGTGTTATTCCCTTTTTTGGAAGGATCGAGCAAATAGAAGAAGAGGTGGAGTATGTTTATATGTTAAACCGGATTTAAAGCCTATAATAACGGAAGATGTTTACGAAGGGAATGATGAAAATGTAGAGACCTTGTGGATAGAAAGTTGCAGTGGAGGTAAAAGTATAAAGAAAATGTTTGTGGGAATATGCTATAAACCACCAAATATCTGTGAGATTGAGGAAGCTAAAGTACTTTTGCAAATGGAGAAGGCATCAAAACTGGGTCATGTTTGCATAATGGGGGATTTTAATTTTCCGGACAGACTGGGGAAATGAAATTAGCATTACAACAAAAGGAAACAGGTTTTTGGGGGTGCTTAAAGACAATTATATGACCCAAATTTTTGAGGAACCAACCAGGAGAGGGGCAATACTGGATTTGGTCATATCAAACAATGTAGAAGTAATAACAAATATTCAAGTCCTGGAACATTTGGGTAACAGTGATCATAACATGGTCTCATTTGAAATAAATTATCAAAAAACAGATTACTTGGGTTCAACAAAGACCATAAACTTTAGAAAAGCAGATTTTAATAAACTGAGGTCTAATCTACAAGTGGAAAATGTAGAAGATAAATGGACAGTCTTTAAAACATTGTTAGAAAAGCACACTTATCAGTGTATACCCTTGGGTAATAAGTATAAAAGAAATAAGTCAAAACCAATGTGGCTAAATAAACAGGTAGAAGAGGAAGGCGTTTAGATTATTTAAGTCAGAAGGGACGGAGACATTGTATCAGAATTATAAGCAATGTAACAAAAATTGCAAAAGGGCAATCAAATTATAAAAAATGGATAATGAAAAAAGGATTGCAATAGAAAGTAAGATCAACCCTAAAAAGTTCTTTAAGTACCTTAATAACAAAAAAAATGAGAAAAGAAAATATAGGACTCCTTTTCCACAGGCTCAGAAACCACAAGATTGGCGTAAAGCAGATGTGGTGCCTATATCTAAAAAGGGAGCTAGATCACAACCGGGGCATTACAGACCTGTAAACCTGACTTCAATAGTGGGGAAACTACTTGAAGGTTTAATACGGGATAATATTCAGGAATACCTAAAGGAAAACAAAATCATTAGTAATAGTCAGTATGGATTTATAAAGGATAGATCATGCCAAACTAACCTTATTTGTTTCTTTGAGGAGGTAAGTAGGAATTTAGACCAGGATGGTGCAGTTGATGTGGTCTACTTAGATTTTGCAAAGGCTTTTGATACGGTTCCACACAAGAGGTTGGTTTACAAAATTAAGCAAATTGGACTCAGTAATAATGTATGCACCTGGATTGAAAACTGGTTGAAGGACAGACAACAGAGGGTTGTCATCAATGGAACTTTTTCAGTCGTGAGTGGAGTACCTCAGGGATCGGTACTGGGACCCCTGCTTTTTAACTTGTTTATTAATGACCTTGAGGTTGGCATCAAGAGCAAAGTCTCCATCTTTGCTGATGATACTAAATTGTGTAAGGTAGTAGAATCAGAGCAGGATGTAATTTCTTGTGGGCAGGTAAATGACAGATGAGGTTTAATACAGATAAATGTAAGGTTATGCATTTTGGGATGCAAGAATAAACTGTTGACTTACACATTAAATGGGGATAAATTGGGGGAATCCTTAATGGAGAAGGATTTAGGAGTGCTTGTAGACAGCAGGCTTATCAATAGTGCCCAAAGTCATGCGGTAGCTGCAAAGGCAAACAAGATCTTATCTTGCATCATACGGGCAATGGATGGAAGGGAAGTAAACATTATTATGCCCCTTTACAAAGCATTAGTAAGACCTCACCTTGAATATGGAGTACAATTTTGGGCACCACTCCTTAGAAAAGACATTTAAGAACTAGAGAGAGTGCAGAGAAGAGCCACCAAATTAATAAAGGGGATGGACAATCTATCTTATGAGGAGATAGCTAAATTAGATTTATTTACATTAGAAAAGAGACGTCTAAGAGGGGATATGATAACTATATACAAATATATTCAGGGACAGTACAAGGAGCTTTCACATGAACTATTCATCCCAATGGCAGTACAAATTACTTGGGGGCATTCCTTTAGGTTTGAGGAAAGGAGATTTCACCAACAACAAAGGAAAGGGTTCTTTACAGTAAGGGCAGTTAAAATGTGGAATTCATTACCCATGGAGACTGTGATGGCAGATACAATAAATTTGTTCAAAAAAAGGTTGGATATTATGTTAGAAAGGAAAGGTATAGAGATATACCAAATAAGTATACATGGGATGGATCTTGATCCAGGGAATAATCCGATTGCCAATTCTTGGAGTCAGGAAGAAATTAATTTTTCCCCTTATGAGATATCATTGGATGATATGTCACTGGGGTTTTTTGTTTGCCTTCCTCTGGCTCAATAAGTAAGTATAGATATAGGATAAAGTATCTGTTGTCTAAATTTAGCATAGTTGAACTTGATGGACGTACGACTTTTTTCAACCTCATCTACTATGTAACTATGTAACTATGTATCGTACTTTAAAGCAGATATTACTCCTTAGTGAATCTGTCACGCCTGTATGCCCACAGACCTGGCAAGACCCCAGTACTGAGGTGGGAAAGGTATTACACCACACACCCACAGCAGTGGGAGCAAGCCGGAGTGTGGTATAGCGTTGCTGGGCCTGTTGAAAGGGTAGTTATTAATACTTGCAACGTCCTTCGTAGTATGCGTAGGGATAGTCGTGTCCGTGTGCCAATGTCCAAGGGTTCCAGAGGGTAGAGTCGTCGGGGTACAAAGCCAGGTCCAAGGGTTCCAGAGTACAGCGTGGTCGAGAGCGTAGCAAGGTTCAAAGGGGTACAGAGAGCAGAGTAGTCTAGAACAAGCAGGGTCAAAGCCAGGGAAATCCAAAGGTGAAACACAGGAACAGGATACAGCAGAGACACAGAGGGAGCACAGCATAGGTCAGCACACAGGGAAACAGGAACTATGCAGAGCGAGGAAGAAGTGGACAGAAAGGGATTATAAAGGAAGGTGTACCAATGAAAGATAGGGGAGGAGCAGAGAGAGAAGAGGGAGAAGATAGGGATTGGTCAGAAAGAAGAGAGGAGGAGACAGAAGTGTCAATCAGGGGAGTAACCGGTAGGGATTGGGAGGAGGAGTCAGGGTCGTGGCAGGGTAGAGAAAAGGAGCGTGTGCACGCGCCCTCTGTAAGTTGAGGGTGCGCGCACACAGGCTGTGAAAGCGAGATGGCCCGCAGGGACCGGGAAGAGGACGTAGAGGGTGGACAGATCCCGGAGGAGGAGCGTGTGCGCGCCCTGCGTGAGCGAAGGGGGTGCGCGCACAGGCCGTGTCACCAGGCGCTCCGAGCGCCGTGGGGACCACACAGGGGGGAGGCAGAGGAGCGGACGGGACCGCCAAGGATGGCAAGGTATTACTCGTGGGTGCAATGGGTGACTGGGAGCGGGGAGCACCGTTGCAGGGGCTCGGGGACCGCGCGGGTGCGCAAGGTCTGCGGGGCAAGCGCTGAGGAAGTGGGAGAGGGGTAGCAGGAACGGGACAGGAGTGGGATAGGGTAGAAGGTGTAACAGTAGATGGGACAGGGGAAGATAAGGAAGGGGAAAGAATCCCCTGGATCGTCACAGAATCGCCCCCCAGTGTGTCTTTCAGCAGCTAGTGTGTTTACACCGTTTTTCATACAGCCGCAGACTCTTTCATCTGCATGTGATGTTTTCATTATGATGATGATTATGATGATGATCAGTCCTACCAGGCTAATTACACAGCAACCACACAACTGATTCGAGTTGTGGGTAGTTACTGTGTTATAATATGGGTACTGGTTTAATGCTCCTTACTAACTAGGTGGCCAGTCCCACCCAAGTGTAGGGAATAGCACTACCCCTGTGTACCATTGGTGCACTTTACCTCCCTGGGCATTCCTGTACCCAGGTGCCACTGAATGAGCAAAAGGATCCGTCTGATCCCACGATGTCTGCTGAATCCTCTTTCTCTGATCCGCATACGCGTCCACCTCCTTGAAGAAGCTCCAGCTGTAGGGTGTCCCTTAATGTCTAGTGTTGCCTGTTGTCTGATACCAGACCGCAGGCTGCAGCTCACCGCGTGGGGTCTCTTCGCTGGTGCTACACCTGACACTATAAGGATAAACGGTAAAGTCCCTGTCTGGGGTCTTCCCTATAGCAGCCACAATCTAAAAGGGGACTAATCTGAGACCTAAGGGACAAATCTAGTCCTAGTCCAGGGGAGCACTGCTCCCTGGACACTACCTCAACGGTTCTCCCCTTCTTCCAACTGCCAGTAACTGCCAGTCACTCCAGTAACTGCCTGTGTCAACATTCTATATGCATGTCCCTCAGGCTCCTGGGACATGTAGTCCCTTGCGGAGCTTCTTCTAAGATGGCCACCACAACTCTGGGGATTGAGCATGCGCAAAGACTCCACTGCACATGCGCAAACCTAAAATTGCTGCCGCAACTCCTCGGCTCTCTGCGCATGCCTCGCTTGCCGGGTACGCCGCAGAGCTCCAACGCTCCCATAAACCGCAGCCGTCCCCCTCCCCGGCACTGGGGGTAAGATGGGACAGCTACACATAGAAAGAAGAAAACAATTAAAAATATAAACACTTTACCTGAGTAACAAACAAGTTAAAAACTTACATTGTTCCTACAGTAGAGGCAGCGATTATTCTAACAAAAACCAGTGGCAATTCCCCAAAAGACCCAGGTACACCCAGGTACATTCTGAATACATGCCTTAAACTTTCCTTAAACTAGCCCCAGCATTTCTGCATTGATTAATGGCCTATCAGATTAACAGCGGGGGTCCCTGGCAGTCCCATTCAAACTGAATTGGACTGCCAGGGATCCCTGCTGTGTTAATCCTATGGGTCGTTAGTCAATGCAGAAATGCCTTAAACGTGCCTCAAACTAGCCCAGAACATACCCAGCACATACCCAGCACATACCCAGAATGTAACCCGGCTAGTTTACAGCAAATGTTAGAATAATCGTTGCCTCTACTGTAAATGTAGCTAATCCCTCTATAATTACTCCAGACGATAAAGACAAATTAGCCCAAAATGTCACACTCTAAGAAGTTATTAAAGATCTCAAATCGGCTAAAGCTCTGGGGCCCGATGGCTTCTCGAACCTATACTATAAAAAATTATCTCATATCCTCGCCCCAGTACTATTAAATATGTTCAACTCTATACTAATAGACTCCCAATTTCCCAATAGTATGCTCCAGGCATCCATAACACTAATCCATAGAGATGGAAAAGACCCTACAGACTGTAGGAACTACAGACCAATTTCTTTAATAAACTCTGACTTAAAAATATTCTCCAAAATATTAGCTAATAGATTAAATAAAGTCCTCCCATCACTGGTTCATCTGGATCAGGTGGGTTTTATCCCAGGAAGACAACGCTGCGGACAATACCAGACGCATTATTGAGTTGGTGACATTAGCTACCAAAAATAATATACCATCGATGGTCCTGAGCCTTGACGCCGAAAAGGAGTTTGACCGAATTGACTGGAAATACATGTCAAAGACATTGCAGGCATTTGGAGTGGAAGGCCCTTTCCTTAGAGCCATTGAATCTTTGTACACTAAAACATCGGCAAAAATATATTCCCAAGGTTTCTCCTCTGAGACTTTTCCTATAAAGAATGGAACCAGGCAGGCATGTCCCTTATCTCCGCTGCTATTCGCACTCTGTATGGAGCCTCTAGCTGCAAACATAAGAAACAACCCCAATATAGCAGGAGTTCAGATGAAGAGCCAGATATACAAAATCGCACTTTATGCAGATGATGTGATCCTTACAATAACCAAACCTCAAACTTCGCTTCCAAATTTATACTCCACTCTGTCTTGTTTAAAGGATATCTCAGGTTTCAAAATTAATAGTAACAAGTCTGAGGCACTAAATATAAATCTGCCTAAAGATTAAATTAAATTGATTGCTTTAAACTTTGATTTTAAGTGGCAACCTAAGGCGATCAAATACCTAGGAATATTTATCACAAAAAGACTATAGTACTTTCTATAGGGAGAATTACCCAAAGGTCCAGAGAGCTATTAAATCTGATATTGAGTCGTGGTCCGGCCACGCTATATCATGGATAGGCAGAATACATAGTATAAAAATGAACATATTGCCCCATCTCCTGTATCTTTTCCAAACTTTACCCATCCCATTGGTATTAGAAGAATTTAAGACTCTACAGTCTACTGCTGCGGCCAGCTTTATTCTAACGTTTGCCCGGAATTGTTTTCGGCTGGGCGCCGAACTTGGCCGCGCGCCAGCTGCCTTCCCCTCCCTGCGTGCGCATCTTCGTAGCACCTCGCGACCCCCGGCTGCTCACCTCGCGATCCCCAGCTTCTCCCCCTTGCTCCCCCTGGCTGCTCCGCATCTTCCCCTTACCCCATCAACATTCAGGGCCTTCGGGGAGGCCGGGGAACCCTGGCACGGTGTGACCGGCGCCACTGTGACGCGCGGCACGTGAAAGGAAACAGCCGCGAGACAGCCGCGTCTGCCTGCACTTTGCGGTGGCGGCCGCTTTAGAATAAAGGTGGCCGCCACTGTATTATAAACAAATTTATCTGGAAAAATAAAACACCAAGAATTGGGAAGAAAATTTTAAATATACCAAACAAGACAGGAGGGCTGGGTCTACCATGCCTTATTTCCTATTACAAGGCAGCCCAGACAAGTCAACTAATACTATGGCACTCTAATCCAGTCCACAGACGCTGGGTATCTTTGGAAACGGATTTAGTTGCCCCAGTTGAATTAAGTAATCTTCTGTGATCCCCAGTGAGAAAGAGACCAGAAATATTCAAATCCAGCCAAATTATAGCCCACTCACTCAAATTATGGGACTCCGTAGCAATTCGACACCTCCTTACAACACTTATGACTCCACTATATGACAACCCAGAATTTGGTCCAGGAATGGGCCGTAATAGGTTTATAGACTGGAAAACAGTAGGTGTCACAAGATTAAAAGATGTAGGCTCAGAGGGAATTCCCAGACCCTTTGAATATGTCCACAAAGAAAAGGCTATCCCAAACAATCAGTTCCTCCAATACCTTCAATTTAAGGCCTTTTATAAAAAAATCCGACCCCCCGAATTGCTAACTAGATTTGAGTCACTTAGTCTAGCAGATAGTAACACATCTGGACTGATATCTAACCTATATGGGTACTTTGTTAGCCCTCCTCATATGAATCAAAAACTGAAATATATGCTAGAATGGGAAGATGATCTGGGGGAGGAACTAGACATGGGAGACTGTAATGATATTTTTCAGATGGTTGCGACATCCTCCTTGTAACAGGGGACTTACCCTCTTCAGAAAACTTGCCTCTAATCCAGCAGTGTGCTGGTTAATTGACCAGCACCTGGCTGATTAGAGGTGTTAGAAAAAGCCTGCCTTTGAGACAGGAAGAGAGACTCCTTAGCTCACACCTGAGCTGAACTAGGAGACAGAGCAGAGATTCCTGAGTCGCACAATTGGGGAGACTGACCAGAGAAACTGCTGTCTTGAGCTGCAGAAGGACTGGACTGTATGCTGATAGCAAGACAAGGGGACCAGACCTCAAAACCTGGACAGACATTGCTGTAGCACACAAAGGTGCTTACCCAGGAGAGCAGAGAGGACTTCCCCTACAGCTTCAGGAGAACAGATAAGACTTTCTTTTGGAACTGTAATATATCTGTATATATGTTTATATTTTGGGGCTGGTAAATAGCTTAGCTAACCAACCCAGTCAGAGAGGGCTGAGCTACATGTGTAGATAGTCTCCAAAGCAGAGATAGGTTTTTGTTTGGCTTATTTTCATATATTTTTGCTGTGTTTAAAGCGACAGGCACAATAAAGCCTTGTTTTAATTTCACCATAAAACAGTCTCCATTGTGTACCTCTGCACATGTCCTCCTACACTCCTGTGTATCACAATCAGAGAAAATAAAAGGGGTAAGAACAAGCGCAAAAAACTGTGAACTGGAAGGATACGTAATAGTCCAACTATGTAGATTTCCTTGATGGGTGCCGCACCGGACTGCAAATGGGTTCGTTCAGAGCCACTTGTATTGGTTGAGGAGGGAAGTTCCAAATGCGCACAAACTTATCAAAATAGGAAATATATAGAGAAAAAAGAAAAAACACAATAGTATGATACTGTTTAAAACAGTCAACGGTGAAAAAGTAATGCACTCACATTAGGCGAAGTTAAACGAGCATTTCGGTTGTTTAAGTGAACCACACTGATGTACTGTACAGGAATCTCTGCTAGCAGAACATATCTGATGGTGAAGACCTTCTCATATGACAGGACTCGCAGCGTTAGTGCAGGCTCCTCAGCGACAGGATATTCTTTTATCCGAGTTGTTTTGCAAAGTTCTGCTTTTCACTGCAAAGTGGAAGTGTTTCAGTGCAAAGAGAAGCGATACTTTGTAAGCCAATCCGAAGAGAGCGAAGTCCCTGTGTTTCACAAAGGAGGTGTGTGCTGGAGATGTGTACTAAACTAGGAACTTACTTGGCTGAGAGGAAGTATGTCGAGAGATATATATCAGAGAAAATGCCTATAAAGTTATAATGAGGTGGTACTTAACCCCCACGAGACTAGCTAAATTCATCCCAGAGTACCCAAAAATATGTCCGTAGGGATGTGGAGTACAAGCCACATTTATATGTAGCCCCCTGTAAACAGCACAGGCTATATCTATCTCCCTTCTACTGTGGTAAGTCCTGTTAAGATCAGGCACCAGTAATCATCATGGGTTTTCCCCCTTCATAGCCCTGCCCTGAGTGGTAGATGCAGGCCTGGACTCTGCTGCAGGCGTGAGCAAGAGGGGAGATTCTGTTGACATCACGAGAGGTGGGGCTAGCTCTATATTTAGCAGCCAACTCCTGTGAGTTAGGGGAGTTGCCAGTTAGTATGCCGAGAGTCTGCAGTGGGACATGTCTGAGTCGTGAGCCCTGCGGATCAGTCCAAGGAGTTGTAGGAGACCGCGGTCTCACCTGCACAGCCGTGCAGGAGCAGAGAGAGGAGTGGAGAGACTCAGCCCCTTTAGTAGAGCTGATAGCGTTATAGGCTGGAAATTATCTTTTCTGGCGCTGAGGTGAGGTGTTTGAAGAATGTACTTGCAGTGTTTGAAGAATGTACTTGCAATCTCTTCTGTTGGGCAGTGACCTCAGGGAGAAGGAGAGAAAAAAGAGAAAACATGCAGGGAACCTGCAATAGTGTATTACCCAAGGGATGACAGGGTTATGCAATGAAGGAGCAATTTATTACATTAAAATTTTTAATGTAATAAATTGCTCCTTCATTGCATAACCCTGTCATCCCTTGGGTAATACACTATTGCAGGTTCCCTGCATGTTTTGTATTTTTCTCTCCTTTTCCCTGAGGTCACTGCCCAACAGAAGAGATTGCAAGTACATTCTTCAAACACCTCACCTCAGCGCCAGAAAAGATAATTTCCAGCCCTCAATCCAACTCTGGGTAGAAGATACCAGAATATTCTTTTCAAGGCAGCTCCAGGACTACCATTTGGACTTTGTATCTAAGGTTCATTATTATCTACCATTGTTGTTTACATAAGCGCTGATCACACACCTATTATTTCACCTGATAGCATTATAGACCTGGTGGACCAATGCCCATCACCCCTCTGCCTGGGGTGATGGGGAGGATAACCTCGGGGGTGGGCCGCGGGGTATTGAAGCCTCAGCCCAGACCATCCTGTCGGAGGAGATATCTGTGTGTGAGGAGAGCGGAGTAATAAGTACAGCTTGGCTGTTGTTGCGGCTGCTGGACGCCACTACCGTTGGGAGTTGCTGATCTGCCAATAAAAGAGACTCCTTTGTTACCAAAGACTGTGTGTGAATTGGAAGCTATTACCCTGGGACACAAGGGGTTCTTCTATACAGGTCCTGTCCCCTATTCCTGGGAGTATAGAAGATGGAGGCGCTGCACCACTAAGAGATCATGGAGGCTACCACCCCAGAAGCCCGGTCCTGGCTCCCCAATAACATTGCGTGAAGCTCAGGCCCTCCTGTTCCTCACAGGTAGGCACCACACCGCATGTAATCTGCCCTCATGCACCCTAGACACCACCGTAGAGTCTGGGGGAAGGGGGGAAGCAGGGTTACATATATATGTAGCCCCCTGTAAACAGAACGGGCTACTTATCCTTCTACTACTGGAGTAAGTCCTGGTAAGGGCAGGCGCCAGTAGTGACCATGGGTTTTCCCCCCTCACCAAGCCCCGCCTCTGTGGTAGAGGCAGGCCACTGAGCTCTGTGCAGGCTAGACAGAGGGGAGGTCCTGCTGACATCATAGGGGGCGGGGCTGTCTATTTAGTGGGCTGTCCTGTGTGTGTGGTGTGACAGTTGAGTTCAGTTATGTGAGAGCCTGTTGGAGGTTCAGTTCTGCATGGAGTGGAGTCTGGTCTCTCAGGCCTGTGAGAGTTTGGAGTCTCTGGAGAGCAGTGTGTCTGCTGCACCAGAGAAAGGAGAGATGACCCTGTGACAGCTGCGAGGGTAGCTTGTCAGTCTGGGAGCGTCAGATGGGAGCTGAAGAGAGTGTGCGGTCTGAAGTGCTATAGGACTGAGAGGAACAGGACAGACCTATATAGAGGTGGACCGATGCCCTCACCCTGCTCAGGGGGTGAGGGGCAGGAGATCTAGCCTCACCCACAGGGCCTACCCTGGTGGAGGTGGAGGCAGGGGTATTGAGGCCCCATCCAGACCATCTTGTCTGGAGACATTCCTGGAGGGAAGGAGAGGAGGAATAACAATATATCTGAACTGCTGCTACTGAGGGCTGCTGTTGTGATCAGAGACAATAAAGAGACATTGTGGTTTTACATCAGACTTTGTGTGTGTTCCGGAGCTTTCACCCTGAGACCAGGGCAACTTCTCTATAAGGGTCCTACCCCACATTCTGGGAAGTTATAGAGGATGGAGGCGCTGCACCATTGCTAAGGAGAAGATGGAGGCATATACCCCAGAAGCCTGGTCCTGTATCCCCGACATCACCGCGGGAGACTCAGACCCTCCTGTTACCGGCAGGTATGCACCACCAACATGCATGTAGCCAGCCCTCACTACACCCTAGATATGGCATCTGTGTCTGGGGGGGGTGGGGGACATGAGTTACATATATATGTGGTGGGGGTGCCCATTCATATCAACTTATTGGCTGGAAATCAAAATGTGGTCACAAAGGTTTTTTGGATTGGACCTACCAATGGATCCCTTGTTATTTCTATTAAACAAACCATATTACCTCCTCCTGAGACATGAAAATAAATTACTGTGCCACATATCTTCAGCCGCAAGCCGCGAACCAGTATGGAAACAAACAACTATTCCCTCAATCCCTAAAGTTAAAAATAAAATCTGGCAGATTTGCTGCATGAAAAAATTGGTTAGTCTTAATAACGACACCTGCGCAGATTTTCAGAAGATGTGGTTACCTTGGATTTTGGGTGCTAGTCAACTAGAAATTAATACCCCTTTAATTTTGTTGTAAAAAATGTGTGATTGAATATTATAAAATGATTTGTTAGGTAAAATTCTAAATGAATGTGTTCTTTCTCCCATCTCTATTTTTTGTACCCTTCCCCCCTCCCCCATCTTTTATTTTCTCCATTTCCCCCTCTCCCTAAAAATGTTAATAAAAATTAAGTTTAAAAAAAAAACTAACATTGTTCAAAAAATAGCACAAGATCATGTTGAGAAAATCTCTCCCACACCTCGAACTGGAGGGTACAGCCGGAGTGACCAAGCGATAGTTGCAAATTGGTAAATTATATAATCCCTAGCCACAGGACCGGAAAGTGTTCTGACTAACACTATGGAGCTACTCGCAGCGTCATCATGGGCGTGTTTCGCTTCATATGCGCTAAATCAGGGGGTAGGTCTACGAATCTTGGGAGTGTCATATATGCCACTGTAGCTCCTCCTATTCTATTAAGATCCATTTCCAAGTGACAAAGGCGCTTCAGCACTGAATCCATTAGATGTATATTTTCATAACACAGGACTGGATAAAGATATAGATAACTGATTGAAGATAGTAAAGTCCCCAGATGGGCCAAAATACCCTGAAGGGTAAGGTGTGGGGCTAAAAAAAACCATCAAACCATCATTGGCATGGTCCCTGGACTCACATTGAGCAATCATGAATAAGAAAGTACTCACAGAAATCTCTTAATCCTGAAGTCCTGGTAGGCGTGCAGCCTGGAGTGGAGATGTAAACATGAAGAACAAGATGATTCTGGCGCAGAAGCCAAAGAGTGGGTCCCAAACAATGAAAATTAAAAATAACTCTTTATTAATCCATCTAAAAAAGTGGAGGCACTAACCCTCCTACGCGTTTCGTGTTCCAAAAAACTTGATAAAGTGTTTTTTTGGAACACGAAACGCTTAGGAGGGTTAGTGCTTCCACTTTTTTAGATGGATTAATAAAGAATTATTTTACATTATCATTGTTTGGGACCCACTCTTTGGCTGCTGCGCCAGAATCATCTTGTTCTTCATGTTTACCTCTCCACTCCAGGCTGCACGCCTACCAGGGCTTCAGGATTAAGAGATTTCTGTGAGTACTTTCTTATTCATGATTGCTCAATGTGAGTCCAGGGACCATCCCAATCAGGGTTTGATTGGGTTTTTTTCTATTAAGATCCGATCGGCTAATTAACCATCCAAGTTCAAAACAAACAAATATCACATAAAATACAACTTACAACAATACTGTACACAAACACATTAAAACAACCATGAATAACAATGGACCCCAAATATACATAATAGTGAATCATTAATCAACTAACTAACTGACTAATTAATTGAAAGTACACACAGAAAGAAAAGGTAATCCAGTAAGGGCACTCTGTCATAAACTGGATGTGTTATGGTAGTATTAAAAACATATAACTTTATTAGTATCCTTCTAAAATAATGGTGATTAAAACAAACATTAAACAGAAGGTTGTATCCTGTAGTGCAAACTGAGGTTAGACAGTTTAGAATACCTTTGGTTGTGAAAGGGTTAATTGAGCCTTTCACTTGCGATACCAGGATAAATAAACCGGATCTCGCAGTGTGGTATTAAATGACCTCAGTTCTCTAATGAGAACTTTGAAGCCCCATGGAGTACTCCTCGTAGCATTGTGACCAAATAATATCAATAGGTATACAGTTAAGTATACCCTATTGGTATAATACACGTGGGGTTTAGAAACAGTTTGGTTTTTAATTGAGTGAGAGAGGAGGAGGGAAAAGTTGAATTAGATTAGTAGGGGAAATTGAGTGAGAGGAGGAGAGGGGAATTGAGTGATTGTAGGAGGGGGGAATTGAGGGAGGATGAGGAGAGGGACTCAGCGAGAGAAAGAGGGGGATTGAGTGAGAGGAGGGTGGAATTGAGTGAGAGAGGAGGAGGGCGATTGAGTGAGAGGAGGAGGAGGAGAAAAGGGGTAATTGAGTGAGAGGGAAGGATGGGGGAGAAATTGAGTGAGAGAAAGGTGGAGGAATTTCTGGAATTGAGTGAGATAGGAAGGGGGAATTGAGTGAGAGAGAAGGTGGGATTGAGTGAGAGAGGTGGAGGAGGCAGAATTGAGTGAGAGAGGAGGAGGGGGATTGAGTAAGAGGTGGAGGAGCAGGGAATTGAGTGAGAGAGAAGGGGGAATTGAGTGAGAGAGAATGGGAATTGAGTAAGTGAGGAGGGGTGTGGAGAATTGAGTAAGAGAGGAGGTTGGGGGAATTGTGGGAAAGAGTAGAAGTGTGAATTGAGGGTGAATTGAGTGAGAGAGGAGAAGGGGGGAATTGAGTGAAAGGAGGAGAGTATTCAGTAAGAGGAGTAGGGGGCAGTCGTACAGTGACTCGTCAAAACATTTCTGCCTGGAAAAAAGGTTTAATGCTCCTGGTCTATAGGAAGAGTGTTAGGGTTGTTGGGGGTGGGTGATGGGGCAAGTTGCCCTGGGGAGGGGCAGTATGGATAAAGGCATTGTTTGCTTTAGCGGCTAGTAAAGCATGGCATGACAATGCTTTAGCCACTAAGGTAGCCACAGGGGGTAGGTAGTGCAGTTTTGTGTATTAACCCCTTTGGTGTCTGTGGTATACCTCTGTGGAATGCGACAGGCATTAAAGGGTTTATGTTATTTCTACCATATGGTTCTGTAATGATAGATATTACAGAAGCCTATAATAGAAATATTAGTAATACGATTGCAATGCAGGAATTCATGCGTATCATGGCCATGAGTAAAATATCGCACCCAGTCAATTATTACTGCGATCTTGATTACTTCCGTCATAAAATTGCAGTATAGTTTTTTACCGGGTGTGATATTATCTCCATTTTAATGCAGCTTGATGAATCTGGGCCTAAATCTTAAACCTTTCTCAAAACTGTTGGTCAATAAATAAATCTGGCAGTGGTTCTCAAAGATTTCATTATCGTGAACCACTTCAATGTTATCCAGTGTTCAAGGAGACTCTTACTTGCTAATACATATTCTTTAATATATTAGAAATGCTAGATCTGGATAATACTCTTATAGGCAACCATAACTGCTGATCTGTCAGAAGTGCTGGAGAAGACTCTAAGCCTAATCCACATTGCAGGGGGAAAAACTAACTTTTGAGAAATTTGGTGGACTGTCACTTTGGGGGCTACTAGTGGTCTGTAGTCCACATTTACAATCCCCTGACTGAAAGACATAAACCTATCCTTGATTCAAATATGCAACTCAGGAGTGCTCCCAGAATTTACACTTCCATTTTTAGGTTTGTGCTTCTGATTGAGCTTAATATCCCAATTCTTATTTAATGACAAGTACACTTATTTGTTTAACTAAAGAACAGTCCTCTATAACAAATGCCAAACAGGAACTGGGAAAAACAAGCCTTTTATGCAGAAAAACAGAATAATGATGATGTGTGGGTTGAATTTTCTATACAGCAGAGTCTGAGAAGACCTTTCTGTGAACAGTAATCTGATAACAATTGAAGAGGTTTTGGTGTTCCTACTCAACTCCCACAGACCTTTGTATCAGCGGTTGAGCCAGAAAGAAAGGTCTGACAGCAAGATTCATTTGTCATTTGAAATTTCAGGTATTTCGATTTCATGTCTGAATTATCACAGTGGGAATTCTCCTGACTTGACACAATACTGGACCAGCTAAGCATCAAAACCCTTTAAAGATCTCACCTCACCGTATTTTATATCATAGCCACTTCACTTTCCTAGTGCAACATAAAAATGTAGAAGCATCAGATTTTACCAGCTGTCGTTAGACAAGACAATCTCATAGAAGGACAACATAGGTGCATGACTACTTGCTTTCTGGTTTAAGTGAACTAAAAATTAATTGTACCTTTAAAAGTGCTTTACTGGCATGATTTGATATAACTTGGAATAAAACATGATCAAATAAAACATGATGCTTCACTGTATATGCATTAATTATTCCTGCAACTCACTTATCGTGTTGTAGAAGGCCCGCAACTCCGTCTGGCCCGGCATGGATGTTGGCGACACCTTGGGCTTACGGTGGGGAGTCTCACATTGCTGGCATTTAGACTTCAGGCTCACGTCTCCGCCTGGGCAATCACAGTTGGGCCAAATGCACTTGAGAAAGTCTTTTCCATTCACTTGTAAAACATGTTACATGGTTTCATGTATGATTGGTAAATAATGTACAGGATAAAAGGACTTACATGATGTAATCTGGGGATAAGTATAATCAAGGGAGGCAAGATATATTTTCTAACAAGGATAGTACATACATGAAAGAATTTGGAAGTGAAGATTGGATAAGCTCTATAGCTGTGATTGTCAACCTGTGGGGTGGGGTGGGCCTCCCCAAGGAGGTGTGTTAGGATTTCTGGGGAGGCATGTGTAGTTTGAAAACACACATTCAATAGTGCAATATACAAGAGCAATTGGGAGAAAAGACCCCTGCGATGCTAACCAGACATGTCCATGTGAATAACGTGCAAAGTGTTGCACCTTAAATCTTGATCCTACTCAAAAGATAGCTTGATTAACCCTTTTGTGTGTCGTCCCATGTTGTCAACCACTTCATATGCATGTTCAACAGCCTAACACATAGGTAGATCTTATATTAACTTTAGCAAATTTGTTCTGAGACCAGTGACTTGATTGTAGTTTGCTACAGGGCTAGGGGATCTCTCCTGTGACCCCCCTCCTCACAGGCTTTCCTGTTTCCCCGCGACCCCCCCTCGCAGGCTTCCCTGTTTCCCCGCGACCCTCCTTACCCCTCGAGCCAGTGCAGAGGCGCGCAGCAGAGTGCAGGAGCGGGAAGTCTCGGTGGCTGGGTAGCAGCGGCCATCTTGCGGATGTTAGAGCAGGGAGTTCGCGCATGGCAGTATAGAGTGAGGAGAGAGGGGGCTGCAAGGAGATGGAACACAAGCAGTCAATCAGGCTGCTACATTTGTGTAAGGAGAACTCATGCTGACAGTTAGGCAGTTAAGCAGGAGGCAGTTGAGAGAGTTCTAGCCAGGAAGGGAAAGAGCAGGTTGTGCCCACAGAGTTGTGCTCTGGGGCTAGGCAAGACTACCATTGCAGGCCCCAATTAGTTTCCCTTCCCTTAGTTTGTGTCCTGGGAATACCTATAGTGCTGAGGGCATTTCCCCTTTAGTGTTATTACAGTTTAGAAATAGATCTGTGTGTGAAAGTCAACGAAGCTTGCGTTTGGGATCAAACGCAGCATTAGGCCTAAGACTCGTGCTGGAGAGATACCTGTGTCGGAAAGAGGACCCTGTGGACGCGGATCCGAAGCTCGACGAGATCCTTTGCGAAGATCCATAACCCAGTACAGGACACGTACCGGGCAGGTACCCACAAGTGCACCAACGCTTCACGGGGCAGCACTGCCATACACATGGGCTGGGAGTAGACCAGGACACTGGGACACTGGTGTGGGTTACTTCTACTTAGTGTGGGTGTGGGTTATATGAATATGTGTTATGTTGTTGTTATGTCGCTTGTTAAGTTTAGAGAGTAAGTTACCTTTTTCAGTAAAGCTATATATATACAGACACTGTGTGTATTTTACTATTAAGGTGTTCCCGGTTGGGGCTAGCCCACTATATAGTGCGGACCTCATCTGGTTGTAGGCGCTGTCAGAGTTGTGTTATATTGCACCCCAGGCTCGCAAAGGCGGAGGCGCAGGCCTCCTGGAAGCCACCAGGTAGAGGCAGCACCCGTAGTCAGGGCATTCCACCACCTCAGTTAGATAAAGGGGGGGGGATAACCTTGTTACATTTTGGAGGCGCTGCTGAGATTTCAGACCTGGGGTGCCCCACATTATTTTTCCAAATTATTCCAAAACGTTTACACTCTCAAGAGAAGAGGTCCAGGCATGGGCCGTGAAACTGCAACCGCCACTCATCAGTCGCAGGTTGGTTGTGGGGAATCTACCCGGCCTTTCTCCTTCTTGGAAGGTTTGTGTTGGTGTACATAACCTTCTCAGTATGGCCCAGGTTAGGTACAGGGGTAGGAAATACGACCCCACGTACCATTGGAGTGCGATGCTGTTTTCGGTAGGCCCGGACGCAAGGCCCGTAGAGATTCCCCAAGCCTTATTTCTGCCGGAGAGCCCGCCAGAGGGCTACCCGCTGATGTTCGCAGATCTCTCCCTCTCCCATCCGGTTGCCTTCCTCTGATCAACCAGCTGGGAGCTCCATGCCCGGTCCTAGTCATACCACAGACACGGACAGTCACTCCACCAGCGATCGCTCCGTGCTAGAGGAACTCTTACCCCAGCTCACTCAGATCATCACCTCGTCTACCCAATCCCAACTGTGTAGGAAGCTCAAGGTTTTCTCAGGCCTAGTACATACGCCCAGGGGTGAGGAAGGATTTGACTCCTGGAAGGAGAACACCATGCAAGTGTTGGTGGAGGAGGCTTGCCCAGAAGCTGTAAAGATACGGCGGATAGTTGAATGCTTGCATCCGCCTGCGTCTCAGATCGTACAGATGCACCGCGCTATGGAAGGTGACGTCACTGCCGTGGAGCTGGTTGAACTTCTCCAGCACACCTATAGATGACGAGGAGGAATTACTGGCGCAATACCGGGCGCACTGTCAGAAAGAGGAAGAAGACCTATCAGATTTCCACTATCGGTTACAACTAGCATTGTGGAAGCTGCTCTCAAAGGGGATCGTCTCACATGAGGCAGTGGATGAGTACCGGGCGAAGCAGCTGCTAAAGGGCTCATTGGCCCTACACCCAGTGGCCATTCTCCTGCGCACAGCCCCTCGGGACGCCCGGCCCCACACCTACATAGAGATGACCAGCCATATCAAAGAACTGGAAGTGCAACTGCACTTCCACTCACCCCCAGGGCTAAGGAGCCCCGCAAGAGTGAAAATAAGGGAGCTGGAGCGCCCAAGACTAAGGGAGACGCCAAGGTGGAGGAACCTGTGTCGACTACGCCAAAATCCCCTAAGAAGTGTCTCACACCCTCTTAGCCCCGCACGGAGGGAGACAAACGAGTCTGTTACCATTGCGGAGACCCTGGCCATTTTGTCGCCGAATGCCCCGCCAAGAAGGGCCATACCTTCTCTAAATCGGTCACCGCGAGAGCATTGGTGGCTGCTGCGTCATCGGCTAAAGTAATGCCGACCCCTACCACCGCAAATTCTGCCCAAGAACCGCAGCCACCGGGGCACTTTGGTCACATAGGACCCTCCGCTCTAATTCATGTGATGGTGGACGCAGTGTACGCGTCCGCCCTGTTGGATACCGGCTCCCAAGTCACTATCATATATCAATGGTTCTATGACCTGCACCTATAGGGGCGACCCCTCCAGTCGGCCGCAGCCATTACAATAAGAGGCCTGAGTAATGAGGACTACCCCATCAATGGCATTGTGACAGTACGGATGGACGTCCATCAGATCAATACCGCCAAGGTACACACCATGGAGGTGGAGGCTCTAGTGTGCCCCGAATCCCGAGAACGGCCAGGTGCCCCCAATCATCTTGGGCATGAACACCGATATCGTGCAGGGCCTTATCCAAACTTAACTCTGAGAAGCCGGAGAGCTACCATTGACTACCTTGAATATACAGCCTGCCCTCCTGGAAGAGCGTTGCAAGGTCTCCGCCCCCGACAAGTATGGGTGTGTCTATAACCTGCAAGCGGGGGTGACAGTGATTCCACCAGGGGGAGTGCGATGTATGCAGGCCAAATGTCACTACCCTGATCGGGATGCGGCTTATGAATTGTTTATCCTAGAAGGTACTCCAAAGTCAGATGCACGATGGGGCTATCAGTTAGTGCTGAGATTCGGAAGTGACCGTCAGCGGTGCCAAGAAAGCTGTGGGTGAATGTGAAAAACATATCTCCATACCACATGTGCATTGACCATGACCAGAGACTGGGACATGTGTACCTGGTCACCCAACTGCAGGACTTGCCACCGGCATGTGCCGCCGTTAAGCTGAAACCAACGACCAGGCTCGACTTCAGAGTTACTAAATTGTCCGATGTATGGCGACAATGGATGATCAAGGTGTTAGAAGACTGCAAAGCTATATTCTCCACCTCAGACATGGATGTGGGGTGCAGTTGTAATGCCCAACACATAATTCGGTTGAGTAATCCCACCATCTTCCGAGAACACTCTCGGCGGATTGCTCTCGGGGACTTAGATGACGTGAGAGGGGTTATCCGGGTCATGGAAATGGCAGGGATCGTGACAGAGTCGCATAGCCCCTATGCATCCCCTATAGTCATCGTGCGGAAGAAGAGTGGGGCAGTACGGCTATGTGTGGACTACAGCACCTTAAACAATCGAACATGCCGGACCAATACACCCTACCCCGAATAGAAGAAATTCTCAACGTCCTCAATGGCAGTAAATGGTTCAGCGTCCTAGACTTGCGCTCAGGCTACTATCAGGTCCCAATGAGCCCCGAAGATCAAGAGAAAACTGCCTTTGTGTGCCCACTGGGATTTTACCAGTTCACACGGATGCCCCATGGCATATGCGGAGCACCGGCTACTTTCCAAAGGCTGATGGAAAAGACTCTGGAGAATATGTGCCCGAGGGAATGTTTGGTCTACCTAGATGACATGATCATCTTCGGGATGACCCTGGAACATGAAGAAGACTGTTCAAGGTTCTAGATCGACTCCAGAAGGAGGGGTTGAAGCTCTCCCTTGATAAATGCAAATTCTGTTACACCTCCGTAACCTATGTAGGGCACATGGTGTCAGCTGAAGGGATAGCCACCGATCCGGCAAAAGTGGAAGCAGTGATGCAGTGGCCTCATCCGGAAAATGTCATGGGACTCTGTTCGTTCTTGGGCTTCTGTGGATATTACAGGAGATTCGTAGAAGGGTATTCCAGCCGGGCCAAACCCTTGAATGCCTTGCTTAAAATATACCCGGAAGACACTGGGAAGAGAGCCCTGTCCGCCCGGAAACTATTTGGTGATCGATGGATGGACGAATGTGAGCAAGCCTTCGTATGGCTAAAGAAGAATCTCACAGAGGCCCCTGTCCTCGCATATACTGACCCAGAGCAGCCTTATATCTTGCATGTGGATGCCAGTTTGAATGGACTAGGGGGGCCCTCCATCAGAAGCACCCTGGAGGACTACGGCCAGTAGCCTATGTCAGCCGAAGCCTGTCTCCCAGAGAGCAGAAATACCCGGTGCATAAACTGGAGTTCCTGGTGCTGAAGTGGGCAATTGTGGACAAGCTCCATGATTATCTTTATGGACAAGAGTTCGAGGTACGGTCAGATTATAATCCGCTGACATATGTGATGACCACAGCAAAGCTCGATGTGACTGTACATCGGTGGTTAGCTGCCCTGGCCAGCTACAGGTTCACATTAAACTATAAACCAGGGCCTTTGAACGTGGGAGCAGACGCTCTGTCAAGAAGAACTGGGCTAGCCGACTCAACGGAAGACGACCAGTGGGTGGAGATACTGAGGCCCGGAATGCGGGCATTGTGCCACACCGCCGCCATTGTCGATGACCAGGTAGTCTTCTCGGAGCTATGTGTAGTGGATTCACTGGGGTGCCAGCCGCAGGCAATCCCCGTCACATATGGCAGCACAGAGGGCATGGACATCTGTCCGGATCGGATTATCAGGTGGATAGATTTGATAAACTACCAGAAGAAAGACCCCATGGTCGCGTTGATCCGGTAAGCGGTAGTAAAAGGCAGACCTGGCCTACTAAAAAGGGTGCCCACAAGTCTAGTCGCATCCCTGATGCGGGAAGCCAACAACTTTGTCATGGAACGACAAATGCTCTTCAGGGTAGTGTCCTACCATAATCATCCCGATAGGAGGCAACAAGTACTATCCCGATGCCTGCACAGCATGATGCTGCAAGAGTTACACAACAACCACGGCCATTTGGGAGTGGAAAAGACCTTCGGGTTAGTTAGGAATCGATTCTACTGGCCTAGTGTAAGGGATCGGGGGACACGCGCCTTACAGCGGGTCCCCGTCACCGGCTCCCAGCAATGCCGCGCGGCTCAGGCCCCATCCCCGTTGGCTCCTTACCTGCTCCGGTCGGGCACTGCGCCTATCCTCCGCGGCGCACGCCGCCGCCATCCACACGCTGCCGGGGCGCGTGCACAGGACTGTTACAGGGCGCGTGCGCACCCGTTCTCTTCTACACTCCTCCTGCAGCCTGGGCTCCACCTCCCATCAGCTGGAGGCTACTCCCACTGGTGAACATCACACTAGGCATCTAAGCCTATCCCTGGCTCCGCTCAGGCAAGCCCCCGCTCCACCTCTTGCTCCCATTGGCTCTCTCACATATATAGTTCCTTTCTGCCCTCTCCTTCCTCGCTCTGCATAGTTTTCGTGTGGCTCTAGTAGTACGGAGGTCTATGCCTGGCTCTCTTGTGTTTTGCAGCTCACGCTCCAGTCCCTACCCTCGTTTGATACCCTTGGATTTGATCTCGGCTCTCGTTAGACTTCGTGTACCTCGCTACCCCCTGGACTCGGCTTTGGACCTCACTACACTGCTCTCTCCTGCCCTTGACCTACGGCTTTCGGATTTATACCTTTGGACTTCTGGCGCCCCGGACGCGGCAAGTATCTGGCTAACCCTTTCCTCACAAGACCTGGCAACGCATCTTACCACACTCCAGGCACGCCCTCACTGCTGAGGGTGCGTGTGATACCCTTACCCACCTCAGTACTGGGGACTCGTCAGGTCTGCAGGCAGTCAGCGTTACATTATGCAGAGCCCACCAAATGCAGACCCCCTGAGGTGGGCCAAGGTGTGTCCATGGAACACTGGCAATTTCTGAGCGATCAAGTAACCGCCGTGGCACAGCAGCTTTCTAACCTCTCTCTGCGGGACCCGCCAGCAGCACCGGCACCCCCTGCTCCGGTACCTATGGGCGCCTCGGAGCCACGCATTCCACCACCCAACCAGTATGCCGGAGATCCCCTCACTTGCCGGGGACTCCTGAACCAGTGTGACATCGAGTTCGAGATGTCCCCATCTCGGTTCCCCACAGATCGCTCCAAGGTGGCCTATATCTACGCCTTGCTGACGGGAGATGCTCACGCTTGGGCATTGCCTCTCTGGGAGAACAGACCAGAGATAACACAATATTTCCCTAGATTTCGGCGAGAATTCCAGCAAGTCTTTGATACGCTGGCGCGTCAAGAAACTGCCGCTTCATCTTTGTTTCATCTCTCCCAGGGTCGCAGGTCGGCTGCAAGAGTGGAGTTGGTCGGTTGGTGGAGTTCCGCACAATCGCTGCGGAGACGCGGTGGAACAATGGATCTCTTCCGCGGCGTACTGGCAGGGATTGGCCGAATCCCTCAAGGACGATCTAGCAGCTCATGCCCGTCCCTCTTCTTTGGAGGATCTCATTACCCTCAGCATCCGGGTGGACCAACGCATTCAAGAGAGACGCCAGGAACGCCAGCGTCCCCGATTTATGCCACCCACGGCTGCTTCTCCTAGGTCTCCTTCCTTGGCCCTATCGGCGTTGGATGCCCCTGAACCAATGCAAATCGGTAGTCAACAACTCCGGTCCGCAGAGAGAACGCGCCGCCAAAATGAGGGTCTCTGTTACTATTGCGGTTCCCCAGATCACCAAGTACGTCACTGCCGCCTGAGACCGGGAAACGAGAACGCCCAGTGAAGTTTGAGGGGATTTTCCTGGGTACCATCTCTCCTTGCCCCTCTTCCCCCGAAGAACTTTCGAAGAGAATTCTTTTGCCCATAACCCTCGAGGGTCCCAATGTCCAGGTAGCGGTCGCAGCATTCATCGACTCTGGGTCTGGTGGCAATTTCCTGGATCACGACTATGCATGCAATAATCGAATTCCGTTAGTCAAGAAGAGAGTACCATTGGCCTTGAGGCTATCGACGGCCGACCTCTCCAACCAGCGTTCATCATCTGGGAGTCTGTTCCTCTCACACTCTCCACTGTCACAATGAGGTCATCATCTTCGATGTTTTCCATTCACCCACAGTCCAGGTCATTCTGGGATTACCTTGGCTCCAGCTTCACAATCCGCGTGTCGATTGGACGAACAAATTGCCGATTCAGTGGGGTTCTACCGTGAAGGAGGCTGTCGTACCCCCCATTACCACGCTAGCTGGCCTCGACACTTCGATACCACCTCTCTCCACTCTTCCAGAAGTTTACCGGGATTTTTTGGATGTCTTTAACAAGACCCAGGCTGAGATTCTGCCGCCTCATCGTTCGTATGATTGCCCTATTAAATTAATTCCTGGAACCACACTCCCTAAGTCTAAGTCTTATCCCCTCTCCGTGCCTGAGACCGAGGCTTTGACTACCTACATCCAGGAGAACCTCAAGAGAGGCTTTATTTGGAATTCTACTTCCCCGGCCGGGGCAGGGTTCTTCTTCGTGAAGAAAAAGGATGGCTCTTTAAGACCCTGTATTGACTTTCGTGGGCTTAACAAGATCACAGTTAAAAAACGGTACCCCCTTCCGCTTATCTCGGAACTCTTTGACCGGCTCCAAGGAGCCTCTGTGTTCTCCAAACTCGACCTGAGAGGAGCTTACAATCTGATCCGAATACGGGAGAGCGACGAGTGGAAGACTGCATTCAACACCCGCACGGGCCATTATGAATACCTCGTGATGCGTTTGGCCTCTGCAACGCCCCAGCCGTCTTCCAAGAATTTATGAATGATATCTTCCGGGACATTTTGGGTAACTTCATCATAGTGTACCTAGACGACATCCTTATCTTCTCCAGGAACCCTGAGGAGCACATACACCATACCAGGGTGGTCCTTGCTCGGCTCCGCGCAAATAGCCTCTACGCAAAGATGGAGAAATGTCTCTTCCACCAATCATCCACAGCCTTCCTGGGCTATATAACTTCCGACATAGGCTTCACAATGGATCATGAGAAATTGAAGGCTGTCCTAGATTGGCCCTTACCGAATTCCCTGAAAGCTGTCCAGCGTTTCCTTGGGTTCTCAAACTACTATCGGAAATGTATCCGTAATTTCTCTACTATTGCTCTGCCCATTACCACCCTTCCAAAAAAGGGGCTGACCCGTCTGCATGGTCCCCTGAGGCCATCAAAGCCTTCGAGTTCCTCAAAGGAGCCTTCGTCTCCGCCCCCATCCTTCGTCACCCTGACACGTTTCTCCCCTTTACCCTTGAAGTTGACGCTTCCGACGTTGGAGCTGGGGCAGTACTTTAACAAAGGTTCACACCTCAGGAGAAACTCCATCCTTGTGGGTTCTTTTCAAGAAAATTTTCGTCAGCCGAGAGAAATTATGATGTCGGGAACCGAGAACTCTTGGCAATCAAGCTAGCCTTACAAGAATGGAGACACCTTCTAGAGGGTACCAAGGAGCCAGTGGCTATTCTCACCGATCACAAAAACTTATTGTATATTGAGGGGGCTCGTCGTCTGGGATCCCGCCAAGCACGTTGGGCACTTTTTTTCTCCCGATTTCATATATTCCTGGTACCAAGAATATTAAAGCCGACGCACTTTCACGTCAGTTCTCTACTGAAGAGAGATCTAATGAAGTTATGGAAACCATTTTGCCTGCCAAATACATAATTTCTGCTAATACTTTCGATATCCTGGACGAAATCAACAAAGCCCAGGCTCATATCCCCAGGAGAATAAGGGTGCCAGAAGGACGTCTGTATGCCACTCGATGTTTTCGCCACAAGATCCTGAATTGGGGGCATTCGTCCAGGTCAGCGGGTCATCCAGGCTTCAAGAGGACACTGGATTTAATTAAGCGTACCTTTTGGTGGCCTAAAATGAGCAAAGACATTTTTGATTTTTAACGAAAGCTTGTCCGGTATGCGCACAGAGTAAGTCCGCTCGACACAAACCATCTGGGCTTCTCATGCCCATTGCCATCCCTGAACGGCCTTGGAAACATATATCCATGGACTTTATTGTGGAACTCCCACCTTCCAAAGGGATGAAAACGATTCTTGTGGTGGTGGACATATTTTCCAAGCACACACGCTTTGTACCCCTTAAGGGTCTTCCCAATTCGGCCACCTTGGCCGACCTGTTTTCTAAAGAAATTTTCAGACTACACGGCGTTCCGCTCACTATTGTCTCGGACAGGGGCACTCAATTTGTTTCTAAGTTTTGGCGAGCATTTTCTCAGAGACTTGGCATATCCCTCTACTTCTCCTCGGGTTATCACCCACAGACCAACGGCCAGACGGAGAGAATGAATCAGACCTTAGAGCAGTATCTTAGGTGTTTTGTGTCTGAATCTCTAGACAACTGGGGAGATCTATTACCCTGGGCTGAGTTTGCGATTAATTCGCTGAGGAACGAATCCACGCAAGAGTCGCCATTCTTCATTAATAACGGGTTCCACCCCAGCCATCTTCCTCTCTCATCCATTCCGTCTGGAGTACCTGCAGCAGATCTCCCAGTCTCTAATCTACAAGACTCCTGGAAGAGGATTCAAAAAGCCTTGCAAGGAGCCATCCGTAGACAGAAGGTTCAAGCAGATCGCCGACGCCAGGTAGCACCAGAGTATAAACCAGGGGACAGAGTCTGGCTTTCCTCTAAGAATATCAAGCTTAAAACTTCTTCTCAGAAGCTGGCGCCCAGATTCTTGGGTCCTTTCAAGGTCCTCGAACGGATCAACCCGGTGGCTTATCGGCTTTTGTTGCCTCCCACCATGAGAATACCCACAGTGTTCCACGTTTCTCTCCTGAAACCCTTCTTCCGGAATGTACATTTTTCAGACCGCTCTCACAGACCTCACCCAGTGGTGGTACAAGGGCAACAGGAATTTGAAGTTCAATTCATTCTCGATTCACGAGTTTCCAGGGGCAGACTTCAGTTCCTCGTTCATTGGAAAGGATACGGTCCGGAGGAACGTTCTTGGGTGCCTCATCATCATATTCACGCTCCAGCTTTACTTAAACAGTTTAATCGTGTAGGTGTGTAGCGCACAGCATCCAAACGAGAGCAGGTCTGGCAAAAACTTTCTTTATTTATTGCGAAGGCATAAAATGAGGGACGCAGCATTGCTCTATCCTAAACAGTTTAATCGGAAGTTTCCTCATAAACCTTGGGAGGATCATCCGGAGTCCGATCCTCAAGGGGGGGGGTACTGTAAGGGATCGGGGGACACGCGCCTTACAGCGGGTCCCCGTCACCCCGGCTCCCAGCAATGCCGCGTGGCCGAGGCCCCCTCCCCATCGGCTCCTTACCTGCTCCGGACGGGCGCCGCGCCTATCCTCCGCGGCGCACGCCGCCGCCACCCACACGCTGCCGGGGCACGCACGCAGGACTGTTACAGGGCGCGCGCGCACCCGTTCTCTTCTACACTCCTCCTGCAGCCTGGGCTCCACCTCCCATAAGCTGGAGGCTAGTCCCACTGGTGAACATCACACTAGGCATCTAAACCTATCCCTGGCTCCGCTCAGGCAAGCCCCCGCTCCACCACTTGCTCCCATTGGCTCTCCCACATATATAGTTCCTATCTGCCCTCTCCTTCCTTGCTCTGCATAGTTTTCTTGTGGCTTTAGTAGTATGGAGGTCTATGCCTGGCTCTCTTGTGTTTTGCAGCTCACGCTCCAGTCCCTGCCCTCATTTGATACCCTTGGATTTGATCTCGGCTCTCGTTAGACTTCGTGTACCTCGCTACCCCCTGGGCTCGGCTTTGGACCTCACTACGCTGCTCTCTCCTGCCCTTGACCTACGGCTTTCAGATTTCTACCTTCGGACCTCTGGCGCCCCGGACGCGGCAAGTATCTGGCTAACCCTTTCCTCACCAGACCTGGCAACGCATCTAACCACACTCCAGGCATGCCGTCACTGCTGTGGGTGCGTGTGATACCCTTACCCACATCAGTACTGGGGACTGGTCAGGTCTGCGGGCAGTCAGCATTACACCTTGCATGCAAGAAGCGGTGGAGAGTCACTGCAGACGATGCAGACGCTGTATTCAATGGAAAACACTCCCTACCAGGGCGGCCCCAATGGGTCAACTAACCAGCTCGGGGCCAATGGAACTTGTGTGTATAGAATTTCTGTGTATAGAGACTGATACTAAGGGGGTAGGGAATGTGCTTGTTATCACCGATCACTACACGCGATATTCCCAGGCTTTCCCCACCAAGGATCAACGCGCCATCACCGTGGCAAGTGTGCTCTGGGAAAAATACTTCGTCCATTACAGGGCTCCCAAAACGCCTACATTCGGATCAAGGCCGCGACTTTGAAAGTCGTCTAATCAAAGAGTTACTTGGAATGCTGCAGATCACTAAGTACAGAACTACTCCGTACCATCCAGAGGGAGATGCGTTACCAGAACGATTTAACCGCACCCTGCTAGACATGCCGGGTACCCTGGAAAGTAACCAGAAATACGAATGGAGCAGACATGTGGAAGCCTTAGTGCACACTTATAATTGCACTCAACATGAGTTGACGGAGTTCTCCCCGTATTTTCTTATGTTTGGGAGAGAGCCCAGATTATCAGTGGATGTGCGGTTGAGGATATCTACCGACGGGCTACTCAACTCGACACACTTCCAATATGTAGAACGGCTCCGTGACGGTTTCAAAAGGCCTACAAGCAAGCGGAAAAGGCAGCAGCCCAGTTGAACGCCAACAATAAGCGGCGATATGATCACAAGGTGAAGCACAGAGAGATTCGTTCTGGGGACGCCCTCCTACTCCGGAATCTGGGAGTCCCCGGAAAGAATAAATTGGCCGATCGCTGGAGAGATGGTGTGTATGAGGTAGAGTCTCAAATCCCAGGCCTCCCGATCTATTGCATCAAGGACGCTGATGGCCGGGTAAAGGTCAGGCATAGGAATCACCTGCTGCTTATTCTTCTAGTAGAGGACGATGAGCCAGAACTGCAAGCCACCCCTCTGGCTTGAGGACTCAGTGAAGAGATAGGTCAGTTAGTGGACGATGTAAGGAGAGTGTAGTTAATGCCAGGGTGCCTGGAAATCCAGAGGGAAGACTCTCGCAACGAGATTTGCCAAATGTTCAAGCACCCCCCGGAAGAGCAATGGGTAAGGGTAACTCTGCACCTACCGACGGAGCAACACGAAAAGGGACTGCTGCATGCAGGGAACCAGTAGTAGAGGCTCCTGTGAGCCACACCCTAGATCCCCAAGCGACCCCCCCCCCCTCGCAGGCTTCCCTGTTTCCCTGTGACCCCTCCCTTACCCATCAAGCTGGTGCAGAGGCGTTGCAGAGGCGCGCAACAGAGCGCAGGAGCGGGAAGTCTCGGTGGCTGGGTAGCAGTGGCCATCTTGCGGATGTCAGAGCAGGGAGTTAACGCATGTAAGTATAGAGTGAGGAGAGAGGGGGCTACAAGTAGATGGAACACAAGCAGTCAATCAGGCTGCTACATTTGTGTAAGGAGAACTGATGCTGACAGTTAGGCAGTTAAGCAGGAGGCAGTTGAGAGAGAGTTCTAGCCAGGACAGGGAAAGAGCAGGTTGTGCCCACAGAGCTGTGCTCTGGGGGCTAGGCAAGACTACCCTTGCAGGCCCCAATTAGTTTCCCTTCCCTTTAGTTTGTGTCCTGGGAATACCTATAGTGCTGAGGGCATTTCCCCTTTAGTGTTACTACAGTTTAGAAATAGATCTGTGTGTGAAAGTCACTGAAGCTTGCGTTTGGGATCAAACGCAGCATTAGGCCTAAGACTCGTGCCGGAGAGATACCTGTGTCAGAAAGAGGACCCTGTGGACGTGGATCCGGAGCTCGACGAGATCCTTTGCGAAGATCCATAACCCGGTACAGGACACGTACCAGGCAGGTACCCAAAAGTGCACCAACGCTTCACGGGGCAGCACTGCCATACACGTGGGCTGGGAGTAGACCAGGACACTGGGACACTGGTGTGGGTTACTTCTACTTAGTGTGGGTGTGGGTTATATGCAGTGGTCGACAAATCACCAAAAAATCTACTCGCCGAACAAAAAAATCTACTCGCCACCTAGTACCACACGTGTGCTGCTTGGGCCAATAGGAGCTCGCCACGATGTTAAATCCACTCGCCCGGGGCGTGCAAATGTATAGGTTTGTCGAACACTGGTTATATGAATATGTGTTATGTTGTTGTTATGTCGCAAGTTAAGTTTAGAGAGTTAGTTACCTTTTTCAGTCAAGCTATATATATACAGACACTGTGTGTATTTTACTATTAAGGTGTTCCCGGTTGGGGCTAGCCCACTATATAGTGCAGACCTCATCTGGGTGGAGGCGCTGTCAGAGTTGTGTTATATTGCACCCCAGGCTCCCAAAGGCGGAGGCACAGGCCTCCTGGAAGCCAGCAGGTAGAGGCAGCACCCGTAGTCAGGGCATTCCACCACCTCAATTAGATAAGGTGGGGGGTGATAACCTTGTTACACAAACAAATATCTAAAGGTATACCAATAAATTGGTTACTCACTTGTTTTTACTGTGGGACTCCGGGTGCTGTCAGCGTGCTCCTACCAGGTTGATACAGCATAGAGAAGGAGGTTAGAACGGTGGTGCAACTGCCATGAGAGGAAAGATGGAGACCGGACTGCTGGCTTCACGGTACACAAAAATTTATTGTAGGCACATAAAAAGTAGCAAGAGAAATCTCTTAGGCTGCGCTTATAGTGCCGGCTACAGCTACGGCTACAGATGACGTCTCCCGTCTCCGTAGCCCAAGCGAAAGTTGTAATTTGAGTTTGGGAGACGTCTCTAGCTACAAGGGGAGTCAGAAGGCAGAGGGGTGGGGACAAGGCTGAAATGGAGAGGAGTTGTAATTTCTGTTTGTATGCTGAATTTACAGTATGTTTACTTTAAATTACGGGAGAATTTACTATTTTAAAGTTGTTCATATAGTGTGTTTCACTTGACAGACACACAGACACACACACACACACACAATCAGAGCCGCCAACAGAAATCATGGGGCCCAGGACAAATGAAAGGAGCAGCCCCCCCCCCAACCCATAGCGCACCTACCACAGAAAAACAAATTTTAGGGTACAGCTTTTACTTAACCCCCCAAAACATATAAAAATACACCCGACCTGTGATAATCCCCAAGGCAAGCTTGATTTGTATATGTGATGGGGGTGTATTTTATATATGTATTGGGGGGGAGTGGGGTATATTTGTAGATGTATTGGGGGGAGTGGGTTATATTTGTAGATGTATTGGGGGGGAGTGGGGTATTTTTAGATGTATTGGGGGGGTGGGGTGTGTTTTTGTATGTATTGGGGGGTTAAGTAAAAGTTACGTGCTAAAAAAAATATTTCCGTGGTAGGTGCGCTATGGGGGGCGGGGGTCTGCTCCTTTCATTTGTCCTGGGCCCCATAATTTCTGTTGGCGGCCCTGATCTCACACAAGCACACACACACAATCCCACACACACAATCCCACACAATCCCACACACACACAATCCCACACACACAATCCCACACAATCCAAACACACACGCACAATCCCACACAATCCCCACACACACACACACACACAATCCCCCCCACACACACACAATCCCACACACACAATCCCACACACACACAATCCCACACACACACAATCCCACACACACACAATCCCACACACACACACACACAATCCCCCACACACACACACACACACAATCCCTCACAATCCCCCACACACACAATCCCACACACACAATCCCACACAATCCAAACACACACGCACAATCCCACACAATCCCCACACACACACACACAATCCCACACACACACACAATCCCACACACACAATCCCACACACACAATCCCACACACACAACCCCCCCCCACACACACACACAATCCCCCCCACACACACACACAACCCCCCCCCACACACACACACACAATCCCCCCCCACACACACACACACAATCACACACACACACACACAATCCCACACACAATCACACACACACAACCCCCACCCCCCACACACACAATCACACGATCACACACACACACACACACACACAAAATCCCCCACACAACCACACACACACAATCACTCACACACACAATCCCACCCACACACGCAATCTCACACACAATCCCACACACACACAATCACACACACAATCCCACACACACAATCCCCCCCACACACACAATCACACAATCACACACACAAAATCCCCCCCCACACACACACAACCACACACAATCACTCACACACACACACACTCCCACAATCACAATTCCACACACACAATCCCACACACACACACATTCACACAATCCCACACAAATACACACACACAATCCCTCCCACACACAATCCCACAATCCCACACACACACACACACAATCACACACACAATCACACACACACACTCCCTCCTCACACACACACACAATCCCACACACACACCCTCTCCCTGCACTCACACACAGACACATTTCCCCTCTCCCTGAATCAGATCAGAAGCTATCTGATTGGTTACAGCCTGTCACATGGTGAGACCGTCTCTGTAAAAATCAAATTCTACCGACTACAGAGATTCATGTCTCTTCGTCACGCCGCCCCTACTATAAGCGCATGCTACAGATTCAATGCATTTGTTTTGAAGCGACGTCGCGTCGCTGTCGCCGGCGCCGGCACTATAAACCCAGCCTTATGCGTTTCATGTGGGTGGCCGCACTTTATCAAGGAGTGCCCACCCGCTCGAAACGCGTAAGAGGTTTCTCTTGCTACTTTTTATGTGCCTACATTACATTTTTGTGTACCGTGAAGCAAGCAGTCCGGCCTCCATCTTTCCTCTTGTGGAAGTTGCACCGCCGTTCCAACCTCCTTCTTCAATACTGCAACATAATTTTTTATTTTGAAAACAGAAAAAATAAATCAATGATACCTATTGTTTTCTTACTGTAGAAAGTACGCATCTTATTGCATCATCCTATGATGCGCAGTGGTGCACCAAGTGTCTTTCCTTTACCTCTGAGTTACGCTGTAGAGATTGATGTCTGTGGAGGGTGCCACTGTGCCACCAAACACCCACGTGGGATACCACTACAGCATTTATTCTGTTTCACGGTAAGTTCATGTTTTATTTCAAAATAAACATTAGTATTTTAGTCCAAAAATACATAATAAAATACAATGTAGTATTTGTAGTGCGCACAAACTGAAGTCTGGAATTACATTTTTCAACATATCGAAGGGTTTTGTTTGTTTTATTCTTGTTTTTTATCACAGATTATGAATATGCTCATTACTCAATACCGACAAAGTGGGCCCTTCTCTGGCAGATGTTCACAAATAAATGTACAAAAAAACTAACTTAATTTTTCCTTCAGGGTACCTTAAGATGGCGGAACAAAAATCTAAAATTTGACGAGGCTTATTATTTATTTATTTATAAAATATTTTACCAGGAAGTAATTACCTCTCGTTTTCAAGTATGTCCTGGGCACAGAGTTAAGACAAATAATACATGGTTACAAATACAGTTACATAAATGAACAGGGTATACATTATATACAGAGACATTGCGTGCACAGTTAAAGAAAATATATATTATGGGCGTATTAAACAGTTACAGACCAGATTAAAATGATATTAAAATTATATTAAGTATGAATTCACTTATATAACAAAGGATGGGATCCAACTTCCTCCGTGTGTTGTATGTCTAAAAACAATAAGCAATGACACCATGTGAGTCGGCTTTGCAGCCCATATCCAAGTGGCCCATTATAAGTGGCATGACTATTGAACAACTGAAGTTTAAAAGGAAGGAACTCTTACCCTAATGGATCTTATCCTTCTTCTCTCCTCAGGTAAAATCCATCTCTAAATCCTCTGCTGTGTGTATTATATAGTATATGCAAGTGATCCAATGCTAGGTAAAAACCATATTTGAATGCTGTTTTCTGTCTACCCCTAATCAAATTAAGTGTTGCCACCTAGGCAGGGAACACCCTGTGTAAAAAAACATTTGTTTGAATGTGCCTCAGATGTGCTAATTAAGCAGACAGAACTACATTGTCAGGTGACTTTTTAGGCCTATATAAACCCAGTCAGAACAGCTAGTCTGCTTGCAGCCCATATCCAAGTAGCCCATTATAAGTGGCATGACTATTGAACAACTGAAGTTTAAAAGGAAGGTCAAAAGAAGTGAGGAAGAAGTGGACACCCCATCTGGCCCTGATTCCTGCATTTGAACTACGCTGGAAAGGAGGATATCATCAATACCAGACTGCATCATTTCTGCTGTGATGCTGCCTTTACCATTTATATTTGCTGTGACTTCACTTCTTCTCAAATTATGCACTTCTTTTTACCAGCCTCAGTATGTCTCTAACTCCATTCATATATCTCCATCTCTCCTTCCTTCCCCACTTCTCAGTTCACATGAACTCCTTTCTTACCTGCGTCCTCTGACACCACACAGCTATATCCCCTGCACTAAAACACACCCCTACAAATCATCCTCACACATCCTCTTTCTATCCATGCTTCTCCTCCTTGCTTCTGGGGATATCTCTCCCAATCCTGGTCCCTGTCTTATTTCAACTTGCTCTCGTCCTCGCCTCCCACATGCAACTTCTACTCCTTCTGGTGTCAACCCCTCCAACCTCATACCCATCCCCTGCCACCCTCCCTCCTCTCTCCCTTTCTCCTGTGCCCTTTGGAACGCACGCTCTCTTTCTAACAAGTTCCTCTCTGTACATGACTTCTTTCTCTCTCACTCCCTGCTTCTCTTTGCTATAACTGAGACCTGGCTCACTCAGTCTGACTCTGCTCTGGAAGCTGCCCTCTCCTATGGTGGCCTTTCCTTCTCCCACACTCCGCGCCCTGATGGCAGGGGTGGAGGCGTGGGGCTCCTGCTCTCCTCTCTCTGCCGTTACCGAACCCTTCCTATTCCCCCCTCTCTTGCTTTTCCCTCCTTTGAGGCTCACACTGTCCAGATCTTCTCTCCTCTCCCTGTTCATGTGGCGGTCATCTATCGCCCACCTACCTCTACTCATCCCCCTTCTGCCTTTCTCTCTCACTTTGAATCCTGGCTCTCTTTCTTTCTCTCCTCAGACTCCCCTGTTCTTCTCCTTGGGGACTTCAATTGCCACATTGATGACCCCTCTCTCTCTTGGGCTTCCCGCTTTCTTTCTCTTACCTCTTCTTTTGGCCTTCAACAGTGGACTGCAGCCAGCACCCACAAGGATGGCCACTACTTAGACCTGGTTTTCACTAAAAACTTCTCTCTCTCTGATTTCTCCATTTCCCCTTTTCCTCTCTCTGACCATCATCTCATCTCATTCTCTTTATCTCGCTTCTTCCCTTCTCCACCTCCATCTACCCCCCGGTTCTGCAGAAACCTGCGCTCTATTCACTTACCTGACTTTGAGTCCACTTTACACTCCTCCCTCTCCTCTCTCAGCTCTGCTACAGACCCTGACAACCTGGTCAGAAAGTACAACTCTGTCTTGTCCTCGTCTCTTGATCTACATGCCCCGCTTTCTCTCTGCCGCCCTCGCCCTTCTAACCCTAGACCCTGGCTAAATTCCCACACGCGCATGCTGCGTTCCTCCACTCGTTCCTCTGAACGCCTCTGGAGGAAGTCTCACACTCTCGCAGACTTCCTTCACTACAAATTTATGCTATCCTGTTTCAACTCTGCCCTCTCGCAAGCTAAACAAGCCTACTTTTCTGCACTAATCAACATGCACAAGTCTAACCCACGCCGACTGTTCTCTGTCTTTGATACTCTACTCAAACCACCCTCAGCTGCCTCTCCTTCCTCCATCTCCGCTCAGGACTTTGCTGACTATTTTAAGGAAAAGGTGGAATCCATACGGCAGAACATCCCCTCTGTTTCTTCCCCTCATCCTACACCTCTTCCTAACTCTCCTCCTGCCTTCCTTGAGTCTTTTTCCACTGTCTCAGAGGAGGATGTGTCGCTGTTGATCTCCTCTTCTCCCTCTACCACTTGCCCTCTTGACCCCATTCCCTCCCATCTCCTAAAACCTCTAGCTCCTACTATAATCCCTACGCTTACACACATTTTTAACTCCTCCCTCTGCTCTGGAACCTTTCCATCCTCCTTCAAACATGCAACAGTCATACCATTACTCAAAAACAGCAAGCTTGACCCTACCTGTCTTTCTAACTATCGACCTGTCTCCCTCCTGCCTTTTGCCTCTAAACTACTTGAACGTCTTGTATTCTCTCGCTTGCTCCATTTTCTCAACACCTATTCTCTCCTAGACCCTCTACAATCTGGCTTCCGCACTGCTCACTCCACCGAAACAGCCCTCACTAAAATAACTGACGACCTCCATGCTGCCAAAGACAGAGGTCATTACACTCTGCTCATATTACTCGACCTCTCTGCAGCATTTGACACAGTGGACCACCCTCTTCTCCTCCACATTCTCCATACTCTTGGTATTCGGAACAAAGCTCTATCCTGGATCTCATCCTACCTCTCCCATCGTACTTTTAGTGTCTCTTCTGCTAACACCTCCTCCTCCTCTATTGATCTCTCTGTGGGGGTACCCCAGGGCTCTGTCCTGGGACCTCTTCTCTTTTCTCTGTACACACTCTCTCTAGGTGACCTAATAACATCTTTTGGGTTTAATTATCACCTCTATGCCGACGACACACAAATATACTTTTCAACACCTGACCTTACACCTGCTGTACAAACCAAAGTTTCTGAATGTCTCTCTGCTATATCATCCTGGATGGCCCTCCGACGCCTTAAACTCAACATGGCTAAAACAGAGCTCCTCATACTTCATCCCAAACATGGCCCTACTACCTCCTTCCACATTACTGTTGGAACTACAATCATTCACCCAGTAGCCCAAGCACGCTGCCTAGGGGTCACATTCGATTCCTCTCTCACATTCGCCCCTCACATTCAAAACATTTCTAAAACTTGTCGCTTTTTCCTCCGCAATATAACTAAGATACGCCCTTTCCTCTGTTGTTCGACTGCTAAAACTCTGACTCAGGCCCTCATTCTCTCCCGTCTTGATTACTGTAACCTCCTGCTGTCCGGCCTTCCTGCCTCTCACCTGTCTCCCCTACAATCTATCCTAAATGCTGCTGCCAGAATCACTCTAATCTTTCCTAGATCTGTCTCAGCATTTCCCCTCATGAAATCCCTCTCCTGGCTTCCGATCAAATCCCGCATCTCACACTCCATTCTTCTCCTCACTTTTAAAGCTTTACATTCTTCTGCCCCTCCTTACATCTCATCCCTAATTTCTCGGTATGCACCATCCAGACTCTTGCGTTCTTCTCAAGGATTTCTTCTTTCTACCCCCTTTGTATCTAAAGCCCTCTCTCGCCTTAAACCTTTTTCACTGACTGCCCCACACCTCTGGAATGCCCTTCCCCTCAGTACCCGACTAGCACCCTCTCTATCCACCTTTAAGACCCACCTTAAGACATACTTGCTTAAAGAAGCATATGAATAGCACTGTGGATATTCTAAACACGATACATATTGCTTGGCCCCCTGCAGACGCACTTACCAGAACTCCCTCCTACTGTCTCTGTACGTTCTCCCTACCTACCAATTAGACTAGAAAAAAAGGAGGGATGGGGGAGCACCGGTGGAAGGCTGGTAAAACCTAAATGGTTGTGTAATGTTATATGACAATATGAAGGGTTTTGTGTGTGTAAAATAATTGTTAACACTCACACGGCCTTGTGCGAATGCTGTCGCATCAAGGTATCTTTAAGACTCCCTTTTCTTTCTTCTTTTTTCTTCTTCCTTCTTTCGTCTCCTTTCTGTCTTCTGGATTTTTCCTCGCCGCCTTGCGTCTGTATCTTTCTTCTCCTACTTCTTTGATGTTAGTCTCACCCTCGGTATAAATATATACACAAAAATATGTGAGCAAACTGTGATTTTATCAGGGAAGGTATCTGGATATATGTTAAGAGTATATATAAAACACTCACACGGGCGTGTGTGGGTGCGCTCTAAGGGATGGTGTCTTGGTCTTTCAGGGGCAATCCCACTTCTTAAAGTAAAGTATATGCTACATAGATATATTGCCTGAGACGTTTCCGACCTCCCGATCTCTGATCACACTGCTTCCCCGCGAGCAGTGTGATCAGAGATCGGGAGGTCGGAAACGTCTCAGGCAATATATCTATGTAGCATATACTTTACTTTAAGAAGTGGGATTGCCCCTGAAAGACCAAGACACCATCCCTTAGAGCGCACCCACACACGCCCGTGTGAGTGTTTTATATATACTCTTAACATATATCCAGATACCTTCCCTGATAAAATCACAGTTTGCTCACATATTTTTGTGTATATATTTATTCCGAGGGTGAGACTAACATCAAAGAAGTAGGAGAAGAAAGATACAGACGCAAGGCGGCGAGGAAAAATCCAGAAGACAGAAAGGAGACGAAAGAAGGAAGAAGAAAAAAGAAGAAAGAAAAGGGAGTCTTAAAGATACCTTGATGCGACAGCATTCGCACAAGGCCGTGTGAGTGTTAACAATTATTTTACACACACAAAACCCTTCATATTGTCATATAACATTACACAACCATTTAGGTTTTACCAGCCTTCCACCGGTGCTCCCCCATCCCCCCTTTTTTTCTTGTCTCATTTGTTGAAGGATCCTGGGTAGATCCTTTATTGGGGTCTTTAGAGTCACAGGCGGAAAAGAAGCAGAGGGATACCTTGCCTACCACCAAGGTTGCTATTCCCCCCTTTACTATACCCACCATCCCCCTAGGTAGCGCCCGGGTTTTTTGTTCTCCTACCAATTAGACTGTAAGCTCCTCGGGGCAGGGACTCCTCTTCCGAAATGTTACTTTTATGTCTAAAGCACTTATTCCCATGATCTGTTATTTATATTATCTGTTATTTATTTGATTACCACATGTATTACTACTGTGAAGCGCTATGTACACTAATGGCGCTATATAAATAAAGACATACAATACAATACAATACAACTACATTTGAGCCCAAATCACACAGAGCTTATTAAAAAACTGGTGACGTTTTTTGCTATAAAGCGCGAATCGCTGCAGCAAATGAAATTGGACAGTACTGGAACACCAGGAATCCGCACAGGCTGTAAAGGCTGTGTATGACACAGCCCTTGTAATTGCAAAGGGGGGAAAACCCTCACACCACTGGAGAGTTGACTGACTGGGTGGGTGGCCCCAATACATTTTAAAAAGACCCCCACCAGCCCAATACACATACAAAATAATCCCACCACCCCAATACACGTACAAAATACCCCACCAGCCCAATACACATACAAAATACTCCCACCACCCCAATACATATACAAAATACCCCCACCACTCCAAAACACATACAAAATACCCCCACCAGCCCAATACACATACAAAATACCCCCATCACCCCAATACACATACAAAATACCCCCACCACCCCAATACACATACAAAATACCCCCACCAGCCCAATACTCATACAAAATACCCCCACCAGCCCAATACACATGCAAAATACCCCCACCACCCCAATACACGTATAAAATACCCCCACCACCCCAATACACATACAAAATACCCCCACCAGCCCAATACACGTACAAAATACCCCCACCACCCCAATACACGTACAAAATACCCCCACCACCCCAATACACGTACCAAATACCCCCACCAGCCCAAAACACATACAAAATACCCCCACCAGCCCAATACACATACAAAATACCCCCACCAGCCCAATACACATACAAAATACCCCCACCAGTCCAATACACATACAAAATACCCCCACCAGCCCGATACACATACAAAATACCCCCACCAGCCCGATACACATACAAAATACCCCCACCACCCCGATACACATACAAAATACCCCCTACCAGCCCAATAAACATACAAAATACCCCCACCAGCCCAATACACATACAAAATACCCCCACCACCCCAATACACATACAAAATACCCCCACCACCCCAATACACATACAAAATACCCCCACCACCCCAATACATATACAAAATACCCCCACCAGCCCAATACAGATACAAAATACCCCCACCAGCCCAATACACATACAAAATACCCCCACCAGCCCAATACACATACAAAATACCCCCACCAGCCCAAAACATATACAAAATACACCCACCACCCCAATACACATACAAAATACCCCCACCAGCCCAATACACATACAAAATACCCCCACCACCCCAATACACATACAAAATACCCCCACCAGGCCAATACACATACAAAATACCCCCACCAGCCCAATACACATACAAAATACCCCCACCACCCCAATACACATACAAAATACCCCCACCAGCCCGATACATATACAAAATACCCCTACCAGCCCGATACACATACAAAATACCCCCACCACCCTGATACACATACAAAATACCCCCACCAGCCCAATACATATACAAAATACCCCCACCAGCCCAATACATATACAAAATACCCCCACCACCCCAATACATATAAAATTCAGACTTGCCTTGGGGATGGTGTCAGGAGGGTGGGCAGTGGATGCGGAGGGGGACTAGTGGATGCATAGGGGGGGGCAGTGGATGCGAAGGGGGGGCAGTGGTACCCAGGCCATGGGACCACCGCACCTGTCTCCCCCAAACATTCCCCCCCACTCCCGCTCAAACAGCCACCAGCAGGCGGCAGTGGTAATGGGGGAGCGCCAAGAGAGAAACACCCCTGCTACACGGCCGCATTGGACCCACCTCCCCAATCGAGGAGGAAAGCGCTCGAGGAGAGCGGGAAGCCCCGCGCGCGCCAACCGCGGACCATAGGGGGACGCACTGGGTCCAGTACCCACCCGCTAACTTTGCCTGCCTCCCCCCCTCCCATGTGCCTATGTCCCCACCCCCTTCCCCCCCACGCACCTACCTCCCGCCCCGGGCAGCAGCCGTGGGGATTGGGGGCAGGAGGGGAGCGCCAACGCTCCTGACTGAACCCCACTGGGGTCCCGGCCGTGACCGGCAGCAGGGCCTGGCCAGATGTTGGGGGAAATTGTCAGCGCCGGCCGGGCACCCCCCAGCCACGGGCCCGGGACTCTAGCCCCGGCAGACCCACCTGTTGGCAGCCCTGTAGACGAGAATATCAAACTTCAAGGTTTGGAAAATAACTAATCATCACCCTTTTTTTCTATTAGTTGTGATGAATAGATAGATGAAGGAAATTGTGCTCAACTACTTGTTTATATGAGATATTTAAAATTTTACTGCGTCTGAGTCCCATTGGGAGAAAGGCACTATATGAAATAAAGTGAAGGCAGTCATTTTGAGGATCTGTATGTATGTATTTATGTACAGTATGTATGTATGTCTTTATTTATATAGCGCCATTAGTGTACATAGCGCTTCACAACAGTAATATATGTGACAATCATTTAAATAATAAATAATATAAATAACACATAAAGGGGAGAAGTGCTTCAAACATAAAAAATAACATTTAGGAAAAGGAGTCCCTGCTCCAAAGAGCTTACAATCTAATTATATCCACTGACACTGTGAGGTATTTTAAACAATTTGTATTATTGGTTTCTTGTGCACCCTCATCTGAGACCAGCACCAAGGAGGACTATTGTTTTCTATATTTCCCAGACGTTGTGGCTGAAAATCCCATTTGGAAGCTTGTGAGGAACCCTTTTACCACTGATGTTCAATCTTTGCCAGAGGATCTCCAAGAGGAGTTTTTGGAACTAAAACTAAAGTTTACAAAAGGGAGGGGATAGGGAGTGGTCACAAAACCATACTAATTGAGATGAGTTAATGATCAAATATTATGATAATCATTGAGTGGGTGCAAACGGTGAACCGAAAAGTGAATCAGAAAAAACAAGGGAACACAAAGTGATTGTTCCCCTGAAAGAATTCACTAAACTGCACTCCACTAAAATAAAATATAACTTTTAATAGATTGCTTAAAACATATATTACCAAAGAAATGTGTAACGTGATTAAAAATAAATTAAATCAACAGTACCAAGCTTCTATGTCGTCAAATTATTGTGATAGAAATACCCCTGTTAACCAGCTATTGATGGTGGGGTATAGAGGGCATAGAATGCTATGAGTCAGGGTGTAACCCCCTCTGGGTCAGCTAACAGACCAGGTAATAGAGGATGTGAATGTCAGCGAGGAAAGGTTTGTTATAATTGTTTAAATACACAGTCCACCTAGTATAGTAATGTGTTATTCAAGCACCTCAGTCATATATCTGGTTAATTGCAGATTAGAAGGTGCAGGCACCATGAGTGTAGATTGAATAACTGACACTCATGGAGCAGCTAAGAAGCAGTGAAGTAAATTCACAGCACAGAAGCTGTAAAAACACATCTATACCTAGGTGGAGAAATGGCATCAAACCTCACTGACTAGCGACACTAGACTTAAATAGAATGGTGTCATGATCTGTATAAACCGAACCAGGAGGCTACCGACACTACATTAAAACAGCTCCAGGTAGGAGACTGACAACATTGCGCGTCCAATGCGCGTTTCCCTCCAGCTATGGAGCTCCGTCAGGGACAAATTGTTGATTTAATTTATTTTTAATCACGTTACACATTTCTAAAACTAAAGTTTGATTCAAATGACAAAGATAACATCCAGCAAATCACATTGGAGAATTCTTGTTAACATATCTCCCTGTTTACCCCAAAACAAGTGTGCAGGCCCTGCATGTCATCATCCCATGTTCATCAACATACCTTAGGCTAGGTCCCCGCTGCCTGCTGCAGCACCCGCTATGGGGCAAGAGCCACCCCTCAATGGGGCCGGGCTCGCTTACTGCCTTGCCCGCCACGTTGTGAGAACAGATGTCCCTGAAGACAGGAAATCTGTGCTCACAATTCGCGACAGACACGTCCCCCGGCGGTTCAGTCAATTACGGCGAACCTGCCGGGTGATGTCGTGGCCACGCCCCCGCCACGCTTCCCCTGACTTTCCCCTGCAACTCACTGCTGACCGGGGATCTCGGCTGCACGCACCGCCAGCCTGGCAGGTGACGACACCGGGGCCTCATCCTTAACAAAGCTGTTTTTTCTGCACTTGTGGCTATAAAAATAAAGCAGAGCAGCAGGCTCGACATTGAAAGTGACCTACGTTGTTTTCTATCTTCCACAGTTCCCAGAATCTAAACGTTTGTGGCAAGCAGCCTCAATGCTCACATGGATAATAATAGAAGTAAATAATGTATGTGTAATGTAAAAAATTTGAAGGTCAAAATAAATATTTTTTTTCTACATTTCCTAACACTGATTTGTTTTTAGTGGCGGTATTTCACATTTCAAATAACATTACTGGGGGAGGCAGTTTTGAAACCGGGCGCGAGATTTATATGTTTATCAAAAGAGGGTTTGGGTTAAAAAAGGTTGAGAAACACTGCACTATATTATTACAGCAAAGAAAATGGGAAGAATATGGCCCATATTTACTGAGAGGTACTATAGCATGACACCTTACTCAGTGGGAATGGGCCACAAGGTATCCTATAGTGTAGCACCACTTAGTAAATATGGACCTAAATAGAAAGTGGTCTTTACCTTTATGCACTTAGGGGCTCATTGACTAAACTTCGATAAGTGGTTATAGCACAATAAATACCCTTACAGTGCGATATTGCCTGTGTTGCTATTCACAAAGCTTCGATAACAGGGCAATATCGCACTGCAACTGCTTTTTATAGTACTATAACACTGGCAAAAAAAAACGTTCGATAAGCCCAAAAATGTTCAAAATTGCTTTTTTTTGTGCCAGAAACTGCTATTCACTAAGCAGTGATAAGCATATCGTACTATAAAAACTTTCAATATTTTGGCGCCAGCTAAAGGCTGGTGCTAAAGATATTGCAAGTTAGGTAAAAGCATTTTAGTTTAGTTTTACTGCATATGATTGATACCGGAGGCTGTCGGGGACCGCCGGAGACCCGCGGGTACCCCCGGGCATGGGCATGGTGTACCACTGTGTCAATCAATTGGTTTATTGGTATTCTAAAAAAATAATGTGTTTTAGTTAGTTGCTGGGTTTTTTTTAGCTTGCCCATTTATTGCCATAGTGGCAAACCATGGCCATATTATGGCCATGGTTTAACACTGTGCCATTCAATTGGTAGCAGGGGTGGAGGGTGGGGTAGTTGTACTGGGGAGGGTGGTTAGGCCTCCTGGGGGGGAAGAGGGGGCTGGTGTTTAACCCCTTAATTACTATAGCGGTTATTAACCGCAAAGGTGATTACGGGGTTAGTAGCTATTAGTTTGTTTTCTATTGTAATGTTCCTGCCAACGGAGGACAAAGAGAGGGAGGAAGACGAGGATGGCCTTCATCCTGGCAGTTGTAAGTAGAACTTTTATTTACTTTATGCTGTCTGGATTGATTTTTAATGGGCAAATGCACTATTACCAAATCTGGATAATTGTAATTGTGCCCATTACTGTACTATATGTATTGGGAGGGGGGTTGTTGGGGGTACAGGGGCTGGGTGGTTTGTGTATTGGTGGGTAGTAGGTATTTTAATGTTTATTGGGGTTAGAGGGATTGGGTGAAGCGGGTACTTGGCCCAAAGTTGGTGATTAGACCTACCGGGTGGGTAACGTTAGGTGTGAACCACTTCATTACCATAGCAGTTATCACCGCTATGGTAATGAAGGGGTTTACTCCTCCCACAATATTCCCGGTAGGCCTAACCACCCACCTTGGGCCAAGTACCCCCTTCACTCACCCCCTCTAACCCCAATAAACCAGCTATTGTGCCTTAACCCCTTCCTTGCTTTAGCGGCTAGCCGCTAAGGTAATGAAGCTGCTTTAATGTAAATTTTACTAATAGTGTACAGGAGCAGGGGGTGTCTTGAGCTGAATCACATTAATTTCAGCCTCGGGGACCCCCTGCTTCCAGAGTTATAGGCCCCGGTATGGGGTGCCGGTATCCCAGCAATGTTTAAATCTCCCGGTCTCATAACGCTGGAGATTTAAACGCATAGGAGATACCGGCACCTCATACTGGGGCCTGTAACTCGGGAAGCAGGGGGTCCCCGAGGCTGAAATCAATGTGGTTCAGCTCAGGAGACATCCTGCTCCTGTACATTAGTATTAAAATTAATATTTAAACTGCACAATCGCCTGTAATAGCCGTGCATGGAGATGAAGCGTCTTCCAGGCTGCAGTTTAAACACACTTATAGCACGATAACACTTAGAAAAAAACAAAAAACAAGTAGCGCAATGTTGCATTTTTTTAAAAGAGCTTTTAAAAAATGGTGTTTTTTCTTAGTGAATACCGTTTTGACACTTATCGAAGTTTAGTGATTAAGCCCTTAGTATCTAGACCTGGAAAAAGTGTATCACCCTTGCAGATTCTCCCAAAGTCAACATGTTGTAGAAATTGGAATGATGCTGGTTCTCCCTAGTGCACAAACAGTCTGGGTTGTTCCCAATCTCTGAAAGGAGCAAACCCTCTGTTTGGAAAGTTCAGATGTCGTCCACTCGAATTTTCATGTGTATATGTGGAGAAAAGGACAAAGAAACTGGACATAGCGTAACAGCGTCAAGCATGCCTTGGGCAGCACTCACAGAATCTTGCTGATTAACAACTCACATTTGGTGTGTGGTCAGCATGTAGTTTTATTTAAAGTGGTGCCACTATCACCATTTTCTTTAAAACCGGGATGTAGCGATTTCCATGTTTGCTTGAAGAATTGCTCTCCACATGAAAAAATATGAAATGGAATCGGGTGCAGTATGTCTCGAAAATGTATTAACACATGAATAAAAGGTAATTAATTTCTCTCCAGAAGGACTTGGAGAGACTGGAAACTTGGGCATGTAGATTACAGATGAGGTTTAATACAGATAAATGTAAGGTTATGCATTTGGGAAACAAGAATAAAAAGGCAACTTACAAATTAAATGGGGATAAGTTAGGAGAATCCTTGATAGAGAAGGATTTAGAAGTGCTTGTTCACATCAGGTTTAGCAATAGTGCCCAAAGTCATGCAGTAGCTGCAAACGCAAACAAGATCGTATCTTGCATCAAATGGGCAATGGATGGAAGGGAAATAAACATAACTATGCCCCTTTACAAAGCATTAGTAAGACCACACCTTGAATTTGAAGTACAATTTTGAGTACCACTCCTTAGATAAGACATTATGGAACTAGAGAGAGCGCAGAGAAGAGCCACCATATTAATAAAGGGGATAGACAATCTAACTTATGAGGAGAGGCTAGCTAAATTAGATTTATTTACATTAGAAAAGAGGCATCTAAGAGGGGATATGATAACTTTATAAGGCATTAGTAAGACCACTGTGATGGTAGGGGTAGCCAGCCTCACATTATAAAGGTGAAGCCCAGCTGGCTATCCCTAAAAAAAAGTGTGTATCTGTCCTACTCTGTGTTGTAACCCCTTCCATTAAAGAGCTTAATCACTGTGAGATCTGGAAATCGGTGTAAACTTTGTGGAACCAGGACGTGAAGCGGACAGGGTAAGACTACAGTACCTGAAGCAAGCCCCTGCACCTAGTCGAGGCTAGAGTTTTCCCCCCAAGCCCCCAGTTGGTTAGTGTATGCTGTAATTGTGTATTTTGTATGTTTGCTGGCTTGTCAGACATAACCACACCTTGAATATGGAGTACAATTTTGGGCACCAGTCCTAGATAAAAAATTAGGGAACTAGAGAACTTGCAGAGAAGAGCCACGAAATTAATAAAGGGGATGTACAGTATAATCTGATTTATGAAGAGAGACTAGCTAAATTAGATTTATTTACGTTAGAAAAGAGGCGTCTAAGAGGGGATATGATAACTATATACAAATATATTCAGGGACAATACGAGGAGCTTTCAAAAGAACTATTCATCCCACGGCAGTACAAAGGACTCGTGCCATCCCTTAAGGTTGGAGGAAAGGAGATTTCACCAGCAACAAAGGAAAGGGTCTTTACAGTAAGGGCAGTTAAAATGTGGAATTCATTACCCATGGAGACTGTGATGGCAGATACAATAGATTTGTTCAAAAAAAGGTTGGACATCTTTTTGGATGGGAAAGGTATACAGGGATACACCAAATAAGTATACTTGGGAAGGATGTTGATTCAGGGATTAATCCGATTGCCAATTCTTGGAGTCAGGAAGGAATTCATTTTTCCCCTTAATGGTGTTTTTTGTTTGACTTCCTCTGGATCAATAAGTAAGTATAGATATAGGATAAAGTATCTGTTGTCTAAATTTAGCATAGGTTGAACTTGATGGACCTAAGTCTTTTTTCAAACTCATCTACTATGTAACAATGTAACATCCCAAGGGCAGTACAAAGGACTCGGTGCCATCCCTTTAGGTTGGAGGAAAGGAGATTTCACCAGCAACAAAGGAAAGGGTTCTTTACAGTAATTATTGTTCAAATGTGGAATTCATTACCCATGGAGACTGTGATGGCAGATCAAATATACATGTTCAAAAAAAGGTTGGACATCTTTTTATATGGGAAAAGTATACAGGGATATACCAAATAAGTATACAAGGGAAGGATGTTGATCCAGGGATTAATCCGATTGCCAATTCTTGGAGTCAGGAAGGAATTTATTTTTCCCCTTATGAGATATCATTGGATAATATTTCACTTGGGTTTTTTATTTGCCTTAATCTGGATCAATATTATTTATTTATTTTATTTATAAAATGTTTTACCAGGAAATTGAGAGTTACTGATGCAGCAGTCGTTATTGGAATACATCACGGCGCCGATTTTGAGTTCTCTGCAGTTCCCCACGCAGCATGAACGCGGCCAATCGCCCCAGGCACCCGCGCTTATCGTGGATGTTTTGTTTGAATTTCATGGATTCTGTTTCTTCGTTTGCAATAAAATGGATGAATTGTAATGTGTACAGTACAGTGCTACTGTGCTACTGTGTCACTGTGCTACTGTGCTACTGTGTCACTGTGCTACTGTGCTACTGTGTCACTGTGTCACTGTGCTACTGTGCTACTGTGCTACTGTGTCAATTTCATGTTCTTAAAAGCCAGAACACTAAAATTCGTTTTTCTGCACTCGCCGCGCTCGCATCTTAGTGCGGGAAGGCTGGAATTCATCCCGCGGTTTCAAATCGGGATTCCGATGTACATGACGCATGAAGTGTTCGAATAACGGCCAGTGGAACAGTACTTCTCGATTTCAAGTATGTCCTAGGCACATAGTTATGATGACAAATACATGGTTACATTAAGTGAGCAGGGTTATACATCATATAAATACATTGCATGCACAGTAAGAAATAATATATGTTATATGCAGTAATAGTATGTAACTGTTACAGACCAGATTAAAATGAGACAGCTTTAGTTTTTTAAGAACTTAGACTAGTGGCGGCTGTGAGAGTTTCCGGTAGGTTATTCCAGTTGTGAGGTGCACGGTAAGATAAGGAGGAGCGGCCGGATACTTTGTTGAGCCTTGGGACCATGAACAGTCTTTTGGAGCCAATATAGTTCTTTGAGCATTTTACAGGGATGTGTGTTGTATTTGCATTGGAGAACAAAACGGCATATTGAGTTGTAGAGGGTATCAAGTTTGCTAAGGTAGGTTCGGGTAAGTGCCATATACTGTGTCCCCATAGTCTATAATTGGCATTAGCATCTGCTGTGCGATGCGTTTTCTGACCAGCAGACTTAGGGAGGATTTGCTCCTGTAAAGTATACCTAGTTTGGCATAGGTTTTGGATGTCAGGGTATCAATGTGCATCCCGAATGTTAAATGGGAGTAAACTACTGCTGTGGCAGCTTTTATTCTAACTAATCACCGGTTTGTCCCTGGCTGGTTCCTGGAATGCGACTCTGTTCACCTGGCGCATGCCGCGTTCACCTTGCGTTCCCAGCCACGGGTCATGCCCGGCTGATGCGTTTATTGATAATGGTTTGGATTTTAATAGGCTGCAATGCTTTGCGTGTCCGCCAGATGGCAGAAATTCATGAATTGTAATGCGCCGAATCAGTAATGTGTCGGCTTGCAGGTGTTTCGTTTAAAAAAGATACCACAGTGTGCTATTGTAACTTGGCCTTGGCCTTGGGACTGAAGGAAGAGTTGCAAAAATGTATCAATTTAGGCTTTTCATATTAAAGAAAGACAAAGACCAGTTTCGGTTACAGTATTCTCCAGAGACCCACCCGCCATGAGTGTTCAAGTGCAGCCCGCTTTCCAAAAACCCGACAGAAGTTACGCGTATTTGATATGGGCCGCGATTAATGCAACAGATGATAAGATGACAACAGTTGCTCAAATTTATCAGTATTTTATCGAAACTATGACTTTTACAAATTTTCGCCAACTCCTCATACGTGGAAGCGTGCAGTAAGGAAAAGGTAATGTAGCAATCCCTGTTTTCACCGTATTGAGCCCAGTTTGTTGGAGGGTATTGGTGTGTGTCACCGGATTTTTCCCGTATCTATGATCATGGAGGCGGGAAAAGGCGAAGGGTCGTGTTAAAACCAACTAAGAAGCAACAGTCGCTGCCAAGCAATGCACCAGCACCAGTACCGGCTTCCAATGACGGTCCCACCGTCAGTGACAACCCTGAGCCTGAGCCGGATTTCGCGTGCAGTTTTGATGAAGCTTGCATGTACCTAAGCGATTTCCAGCATCACCAGCTGACTACAGGTGGACTAGTCCCGCTGCAAACTATCGACGTGGATGATGAATAAAGCTGGACTGGCAGTGGACCGGCGCCGGCACCAGCTGAATGGGAAATTCTATGGTGAGTACTGTATTGTTGCCGTATTATTTTGGTGGGGCTGGCTGTGTACTTCTTTAGGGGGCTGACCATTACTGTACAATAAAACTTTTCTTTTTGTTTTTCCTCAGAAAAGAAAACGGCTAATGGGGGGATTTCGATGGATAATATTGTACTGTATGCTGATGTTTTCCGGCCGTACAGTATACTGTGTAATAAACCCGAATAAATAAAACTATGCATTTATTCTACATGCTCAGTATCGTTTCATTATGTGTCTTCTACAGTATACTGTACAGTGGTATACAGTGCCTAACATCTATGGGCAAAAATAATTTTATTTCTAGGTGCCCTAGAACAGAAGTTCCCACGCCAATTGCCCGTGAACTTGACCGAGGCCCTAAGTAGTTCCCACACCAATTGCGCGAATATAATTTAAAATAATCCGTTCTGTGGGTCTGAGCGGGTTGTAATTCGCCTGGTCCTCATGCGGAAGGACCCGTGCCATAGTGGCAAAATATCAGCCTTCCACGACCCCCGGAACCGGAGATACCAAAAGACAGTTTAAAAGCACATTACCAAAGTGGCTTTTTTTCTGCCATGCAAGTCAATGGCAGAAACCTGAACTTTAACATCACCCTGACTCCGTTCTGTTGCCACAAGAGGGTCGCAATTTGCCATGCAATCCTGCCGCAACTAGGACTACATGGTGACCGAATCTGAGCCCTCTAGGTTGAACAGAACCGGAGTTGTGGGTTCCAGGTTTCTGCTCATTTTGACTTAGCCGGTTCAAAGCTTTCTCCGCCATTACGCTCAATGGTAGGACCCTCCTCGCCAGCGTGACCCTTTCTCGCCGCCATTACTGCTCGGACCCTGTTGGGGTCAAGTGAGGGGGTTCCTAACATCTAGGGGCAAAATGAATTTTATTTCTAGGTGCCCTAGAACAGAAGTTCCCATGACAATTGACCTAGTTCCCACGCCAATTGCGCGCTCATTGCTCTTTTTTTACAATGTTGCCGATCTTGCGGCTTTGCAGTCAGGCAGTAAAAAAACAGTGCAGCAAGCCTCTACATTTATTACACTGTCAAAGGAGCAAATGGAAACAATGTTAGGCAATTCAACATGTTCTTTTATTGATGGAGTCAGTACAAAAACATTTATTTACAAATACTGTACAATGTTGAAACATTTAAAGTGCACAGCAATTCTAACCATCAACACACAATAATACATACTGCAGCCTTTATTAAATTCTTCTGGCACATTGAAATCGGAGAAACATTTACAAAACATTTGTAAAACATGGAGATACCTGAAAAATGGACGTTTATATTGTATGAATATTAATTTATAATACAGTATATATGCAGTATATATATATATACTGTATATAAAATCTACTGTTTGTTTTTGGTGCATGGGGCACAGGGAGTTAAAGTGACTTGCTTTTTATGTACTGTATTGGGGGTTGTCTTTGGGGGTTTATTCATCAAATTATTATGATGAACTGCCTTTTGAAATTACAGTGCTGTTAACTATTTCAGACACACACCTCCAGAGTTTTTAATCCCTCCCTAGCCAAGCGTCAATTGGCTGAGTCACCCTATCCTACCAACCCCCTCTCTCCACTGGGTCGTTAATCCTCTGCATATTGCCATTGTGTTCTTAATCCACCCGTAGCCGAGCTACAAAGACTCAGTACACCTGCGTCTAATCACACCATCCCCCTCCCCCAACCCTTAGAGGCCTGTTTTGTTAACGGAAACGCTTTGGAAAATCCCCTCTCGAATTTGAAATGCAATTCTGATGTGCACAGCACTGTGAGAATTGAGAGTAAACTGATACTATATTTCATCAGGGTGTGAAAACATTTGTCAGTCAGTATGGTTTACAGTCACATGTTTTAAATACAATACAGTACATTCTTTAATATCTTTAAAATAAAAATATATAAATATATAAGTATAATTTAAAATAACCCGTTCTGTGGGTCTGAGCGGGTTGAAATTCGCCTGGTCCTCATGCGGCAGGACCCTTGCCATCGTGGCAAAATATCAGCCTTGCACGACCCCCGGAACCGGAGATACCAAAAGACAGTTTAAAAGCACATTACCAAAGTGGCTTTTTTTCTGCCATGCAAGTCAATGGCAGAAACCTGAACTTTACCATCACCCTGACTCTGTTCTGTTGCCACGAGAGGGTCGCAATTTGCCATGCAATCCTGCCGCAACTAGGACTACATGGTGACCGAATCTGAGCCCTCTAGGTTGAACAGAACCGGAGTTGTGGGTTCCAGGTTTCTGCTCATTCTGACTTAGCCGGTTCAAAGCTTTCTCCGCCATTACGCTCAATGGTAAGACCGTCCTCGCCGGTGTGACCCTTTCTCGCCGCCATTACTGGTCGGACCCTGCTGGGGTCAAGTGAGGGGGTTCCTAACATCTAGGGGCAAAATGAATTTTATTTCTAGGTGCCCTAGAACAGAAGTTCCCACGCCAATTGACCTAGTTCCCACGCCAATTGCCCTAGTTCCCACGCCAATTGCGTGACCAGACAGTAAAAAAACAGTGCAACAAGCCTCGACATTTGTTACTCTGTATTTTGTTATACAGTACAATCAAAGGAGCAAATGGAAACAATGCACAGTACAGTAAGACAAATCAACATGTTCTTTTAGTGGTGCAGTCAGTTCAAAAACATTTATTTACAAATACAGTACAATGTTGAAACATTTTAAGTAACATCTCCTTTATTAAACAAACACAGTACTGTATTCAGTACAGTACAGTGGGATGGTGCGCAACACTGTCAGTCAGACCTGCACCAGTTCAGTCCTAGAGGGCAGCAAACAATGCATGTTTTCAGGGCAACTTTGAAAACCGTGCCTGTTTGCGGCCCTCAGGGACTGGAGTTGTGCATGTCCTGTGTAAAAAAACACACAACAACATCTCCTTTTTTAAGTACAGCGGGTACTGTAGGGCAAAACATGTACAGTACAATATAGTTCAGCACAACAGTATGGTCTCACTGAAAGTCCTCCACATTGTCCAGCCATGGCCGATTCCTTGCATGGCGCAAAATGCCATTTATGCAGTCTCTAACGCCTTTCATTACAGGATCTGTAACTGCATAAAAGCGCCGCATTTCTTCCACAATGTTTTTCCTTAAATTGGCAGGAAGCGCCTTTTTAAAGCGATTTCCTTCGTAGTTCACTTTGAACACCCACTCGCAGTACAACGTGTAGGGTACATGGTGCTTAAAAATGATCAAGGCATACTTGTGGGGTACACCAGCACTCCTCACCCTATACTTCTCCCTGAGCGCCAGTGGCAGATCGCACAGGGTGATGTCGGGCACTGTTTCGATGCGAGCGGGTGTAGGTCTTTTGGGAAGGGGTGTGCTTGAGGCGACGGGCGATGGTAGGATGTCTGGGAGGAAGCTTTCCTCCGGTCGTGGTCACGTGTTGTCTCCTGGCGTGGTCTTGACGGGGTTGTCATGTCCTCCTCAACGGCATACATGTACACTACATCTTCTGGTGGAGGGGGGGCGCTTGGTGATGGAAGGGGGTCGAAGGTCCCATTCATCACATCCATGTCACCCCCCTGCTCCGGCGTCGGGCAAACAGGGGCATTAGCACCGAGAAAATAATGTATGCCCGCAATGTCAGCCTCTATCTTCTCCATCCGTTGATCCATCCGTTGTTCCATTTGTAGCATCCGTTGCTCCACATTTAACATGGTCTCCAGAAGCAGATCTATCTTTGCCAGCACAATAGAATTCCCGGGGAGATCCACACTTATCCCATTCAGCATCCGGTCTAACGAGCTGCTTCTAATGCATGGCGTCTGGACATCTGGGGGGATGGGTGCAACGGAGGATGAGATGGGGGTTCCATGGACAGAAGCGGCATCGATGGAGAGTGGAGGAGGTGACCTGTGGATACCCAGTAGAGGAGAAGCGGCAGCGTCGTCGAAGAGGGATGGAGAAAGTGACCTTTGGATTTCCGGGCGAGAAGCAGAGTCGTCTAAGCGCACAGTGACCCGTGGATTTCAGAGGCAGCAGCGTCATCAGATGGAACCGGAGAAGATAGGGGTGGAGAAGACGGGATGAACATTTCCGGGACAGCTACAGCAGAGTCGTCGAAGCATATGGGAGGAAGTGGTCTGCGAATTCGATGGGTTGGCTGCCAATCGTTTTGTGTCGAGAGTACATCACCGTATATCTTCTTCACATAATGAGGCTTACGTCTAAGAAAACCATTAACCTTTGGGGTCAGCAGGTTTTCTTTATTAGCCTTAGCCTGTCGCTTTGCCCTTGGCATGGAAACAGCAACCGCCTTTCGCTTATTCAGCATGACAGGCACGGCAGAGGTGAGTGGGTTCTTGCGTCCATAGAACCGGGGTTGCTCCATGGAAGCAGGTGGCACAATGCAGTACAGTATCTGGACAAGGGCAAGTTCAGATAAAGATCCTGGAGTGGTGGGCTATGCAAAGTGTGGGACCTTTTATGCATGGCGACCAGGTACAGGTGTTGAAAGTGGGCGTACTCTAATGTGAGTTATTACCATATAAATACACCATCCATTTTGTGGATTGACTGCACATAGAATACACATCGACTAAACATCGAATATACATTCTTGTGTTTGTATTTCTTTCTACTCGCAGCAATGCCTGTTAAATAGATTTCAAAGGATCTCAGCATGCGAATTAAGGACATGTACACGGGCGGACACCGAATTGCTGCTATCCAGTGCTGGTTAGCTACTTCTGGCCTCGTTGTGCCATCAAACACCGTGAGCTATCATGCATACGGAAAAAACAGAGACTGCAAAAGTGCACCAAGGGTAACTAACGCGTAAGTATATATATAAAACTTAACAAAAAAAAAAATATAGAAAACTGTACTGTACATCTACAGTACAGTTCTGTATCTACTGTAATACTGTTGTTATTTCTGTTGATTTATATTACAACAGTATATTTATTTTGTATATTTATATTTATAGTACAACAGTATATATATTTTTTCTATTTATATTTATAGTACAGCAGTATACATTTTTTGTATATTTCAATTAATCTTACAACGGTATATATAGGATGTATATTTATATTTATATTACAACAGTATATTTATTTTGTATATTTACAGTATATTTATAGTACAACAGTATATATATTTTGTCTATTTATATTTATAGTACAGCAGTATACATTTTTTGTATATTTCAATTAATCTTACAACGGTATATATAGGATGTATATTTATATTTATATTACAACAGTATATTTATTTTGTATATTTACAGTATATTTATAGTACAACAGTATATATATTTTGTCTATTTATATTTATAGTACAGCAGTATACATTTTTTGTATATTTCAATTAAACTTACAACGGTATACAGTATATAGGATGTATATTTATATTACAACAGTATATTTATTTTGTATATTTATATTACAACAGTATACATTTTTTGTATATTTATATTTACTGTATATTACAACATTACATTTATATACATTTTATATTGCTGCATATTAATAAAACAATATAATTTCTTTACATTGTAGGGAGACAATTCTTCTGGTGGACAAAATAAGTGAGGAGAATGATGAGAGGAGTGCATTAAGGGTTAAAAACACTCTGCAGGAAAAGCACAATCTGACTGTATCCGAGAGCAGCATAAAGAAGATGAGACGCAGCATTGGATGGAAATATGGACGTGTGAGGTTAGTACTGGACAGTACAGGAGGTAAAAGTGTTGTTTCGCAAACTGTACTGCACTGTGCCGCTAAAAAAATGTATTCCTTGTCATTACAGAGCATACCCCATGATACGGGACGCAAACAAAATCAAAAGAGTGCTCCAGGCCCAGCCATGGATCGACAGCGAGGAGACTTTCCAGGGTTGCATCTTCACTGATGAGTCTACTGTGTCGCTGGAGAGATTTGCAAGATTTGCGTTCCACAAAAAAGGCTGCATATCTTTGAAGCCGCGGCCAAAACACCCTGTGAAGATGCATGTGTGGGGTGCCATCTCTAGGCATGGACCGGGATGCATTGTCATCTTTGAAGGTAAAATCTATCAAATATAATGTCGCCTAATGCACTGTACTTGACTAGTGTTGCCTTACCGTATGCACTGTACTGTACTGTTGTGCAGTTTTTTGAGCACTTTTCTTTTCTTGCTATAGGAATCATGAATAAAGCTTTCTTCCAAGACAACATTGTGCCCGAGATAGTGCAATACATCAAACGCGACTTCACCAATGGTCACCGCTTCTACCAGGACAACGATCCCAAGCACACCGCGTCAACGGCGCATATCCTTGAGCGCGGCATCAACTGGGTGAAGACGCCAGCGGAGTAAGTGCAGTAGACCGTGTCCCATTTTTGTTCCCCACTGTTTTTAGCTCTTAAACCTATTGTCCTTTCTTTCCAATGACAGATCGCCAGACTTCAATCCGATCGAAATGGTCTGGCATCAGCTGAAGGACCATATCCGGAAAGTGGCGAAACCCTCCAAAAAGGACGAGTTGTTGAAAGGCATAATGAGTTTTTGGAACGATGTACTCACCGTGGAACGCTGCAATAAATATATAGACCATATTGCCACTGTGTTGCTCATTGTCATCGCGCGTAATGGGCAAGCATCAGGAAAGTAGTACTGCGCTGTAGTATTGTAAGTACTGTATGATACAGGTAAGTATGGCACAGATTTTTTCTTTCCAGATAGTAAGAGTATACAGTAGTTAGTTTTTTCTTTACAGAGAGAGCAGCACCAGCCATCGGGTTACAGTACATAGAATTTAACAGTAGTCAGAGTATACAGTAGTTCCAGTATACAGTAGACTAGTTTGACAGTACTACAGTAACTGCCTACTAACTGCTCCATTTTTTTTCTTTCCAGAGAAAGCTGCACCAGCCACCTACAGTAGTTCTGCCATAATACAGTACAGTACGCACATACAGTACAGTACAGTACAGTAACTGCACTAATTTTTTGTTTTCTTGTCGTTCCAGGAAAAAGGGTGGCCTAGGGGAAGATGGGGGCGTTGTGTCCAGTCAAATCTGCTTGTACAGTCAAATGTACAGTATATAAACAGCAATAATGATGTACACAAAACCTCTCCTCTCTCAATGAACTACTGTACTGCAGACAGAATGAGGAAAAGATAAAGATGGAAAAAATAATATTACTATACAGTATATAGTATATATATTATACAGTACATTACAGTACTGTATATAGTATTAAATAATATTCTTATAAATGTGCATTACTCATGTTTCCCCATGTTTTACAAATGTTTTCCAAATGGTTATCCAATTTCAAGCTGCCAAAAGAACTTAATAAAGACTGCATTATGTATTATTCCTGATTATTTTTATATTTGTTGTGACAAACGGCTTACTCCGGGGCTCCGTCGTTTGTCCGGGACTGTTTAGAACACGGTCTTTTAGGGTAGGTTAAATGATGAGGCGTCACGTACTGTTCCTTTAAACAGGCTATGCCTGGTTTATTCAGTCCCAGGCACTGAGACTGCCACAGTGCATACAACAGAAAACAGATCAAAACAAAAGCTGCTCACCTGAGCGATAACTTAACTTAGATATCCCTGACTCAGGGTTGGAAGTGGCTTTTCCACTTCCAACATCAAAACACGGTACTTTTGCAGTCTTACACAAATGAACAGAAAGATTGAACCTGTTTGGGGAAGAGGCTTCTCCCCTCTGTAGTTCAGCAGCCTTCCAGCCTCCTGGCTCTTGTGGGGAGACCAGAGCAAACAGGAAATCAGTCTTTCATACCTGATTCCTAATTAGCATGACAGGTGACAGAAATCAGGCAGCAGACAAACTCTGGTCTGGATCTCTCATCCCTCAGTTCCAGCGCATGCCAAACTGTGGGATGGAGTGTATGTATTATAAGGCTGCACTCCCAGGCCAAACAGGATAGAAACTGTCTAGTATCCTGGGAGCCCTATATACGGAATTTATTACCATCCCCTGGTTTCTGTCACATATCCTCCCCCCCAGCTCAGACCTCGAGGGATGAGCGACCATGGATATTAGGGAGTGCATCCTTGACAACCCGTCAGCATTGCCATGTTTGTGCCCTGACCTGTGTTCCACAGAAAATTTAAAGGGTTGTAGGCTTAGGAACCACCTGGTCACTCTAGCATTCTTTTCCCTGTTTTGACACATCCAGGTAAGGGGTGCATGATCTGTGACCAACCGGAATTTTCTCCCCAACAGGTAGTATTTGAGCGTCTCTACAGCCCACTTTATTGCGAGACACTCTTTCTCTACTATGGAGTAATTTTTCTCCTGGGGATTTAGTTTCCTACTTAAATAAAGGATGGGGTGCTCCTCACCTTGAGACTCCTGGGAGAGTACCGCCCCCAGCCCTACCTCAGATGCGTCGGTTTGGACTACGAACTCTTTGGAGAAGTCAGGTGTGACCAACACTGGTTGGGCACAGAGAGCTTCTTTCAGGCTTCTAAAGGCCTGTTCGGTTTCGGGGGACCACTTTACCATTAGCGGTCCTCTTGCTTTTGTGAGGTCAGTTAGTGGGGTTGCCTTAGTTGCAAAATTGGGAATAAACCTTCTATAGTACCCAATTAACCCCAAAAAGGTCCTTACTTGTTTTTTTGTAACTGGCCTTGGCCAATTTTGTATCGCCTCCACTTTGAGTGTTTGGGGTTTGAGTAAACCTCTGCCAATAGAATATCCCAGATACTTGGCCTCCTCCAGACCAATAGTGCATTTAGCGGGGTTAGCAGTTAGTCCAGCAGACCGGACTGCGTCAAGCACAGCTTGGACCTTTGGAAGGTGGGATTGCCAATCTTCACTATGGATTACCACATCATCCAGGTAGGCGGCAGCATACCGAGCATGTGGTTTTAAAATTTTATCCATCATTCTTTGGAATGTGGCGGGAGCTCCATGTAAGCCAAAAGGCAACACCCTATACTGAAAGAGGCCGTCTGGGGTTGAGAAGGCTGTCTTTTCTTTTGCCCTTTCTGTGAGGGGAACCTGCCAGTACCCTTTTGTTAGGTCTAGGGTTGTGAGATATCGGGCTTTGCCCAGTCTCTCTACAAGTTCATCTACCCTGGGCATAGGATAAGTATCAAATTTTGACACCGCGTTTAGTTTCCGGTAGTCATTACAAAACCTTGTTGTACCATCTGGCTTTGGGACTAAGACTATAGGGCTGTTCCACCCACTTTGGGATTCCTCAATTACACCTAGTTTTAGCATTTTTTTAACCTCTAAACTTATAGCCTTTCTTTTGGCCTCTGGGATTCGGTACGGTTTAAGGTTAACTCGGACCCCCGGTTCAGAGACTAGGTCATGTTCAATTACGCTAGTTCTACCTGGCCGTATAGAGAAGATTTCTTTGTTTCTTTTCACTAAATTATGAACCTCTCGTTTCTGATGAACAGACAGGGTTTCAGCTATGCTAACCTCTGGGTCAGTTTCTTGATTCTCTGACGGACCTGGGGGTACTAGGGTTAACAAGACTTCTCTATCTTTCCAGGGCTTGAGTAGGTTTATATGGTAAATTTGCTCAGGTTTCCTCCTACCTGGCTGTCTTACCTTATAATTTACTTCTCCCACTCTTTCCAAGACCTCATATGGCCCATGCCATTTAGCAAGGAATTTACTCTCCACGGTGGGAACCAGAACTAGTACCCTATCACCTGGAGAAAAAATTCTGACCCTAGCACCCTTATTATATGTATTCCTCTGTGCTTCTTGAGCTTTCTCCATGTGTTCCCTCACTATGGGTAGGACTGCAGCAATGCGGTCCTGCATCTGGGCAACATGCTCTATTACACTTCTGTAAGGGGTAACCTCGTGTTCCCAAGTCTCTTTGGCTATATCCAGTAAGCCCCTTGGGTGTCGGCCATACAATAGTTCAAACGGGGAGAAGCCAGTGGATGATTGGGGAACTTCCCTAATGGCAAATAACAGGTACGGTAACAAACAATCCCAGTTTTTCCCATCTTTATCAACCGCCCGCCGTAACATGCTCTTTAAGGTTTTATTGAACCTTTCCACTAAACCATCTGTTTGTGGATGATAGACTGAGGTTCTGAGATGCTTGATTTTTAGGAGTTTACATAGCTCTTTCGTTACTTGGGACATAAATGGTGTTCCCTGGTCAGATAGAATCTCTTTAGGAATCCCGACCCGGGAAAAAAGAACTACTAATTCTTTTGCTATGTTTTTAGCTGAGGTGCTACGTAGGGGAACTGCCTCCGGATATCGGGTGGCATAATCTAATATTACCAATATATGCTGATGTCCCCTAGCAGACTTTATTAGGGGTCCTACTAGATCCATAGCAATCCGGTCAAATGGTACCTCTATTATGGGAAGGGGTACCAATGGGCTGCGGTACGCCTTGAACGGGGCGGTGATCTGACATTCTGGGCATGAGGAACAATAATTCGTAATTTCTGCCAGAACCCCAGGCCAATAGAAGCTTCGGAGAACCTTTTCTTTTGTCTTTTCCACCCCTAGGTGTCCCCCCAATGGATGACTATGTGCGAGGTGTAATACTACGTTACGGAATGTCCGTGGTACCAACAATAGTTTAGTTGTAACTGATTTCCTTTTATCAACCCGATATACTAGGTCGTTCTCTACCTCGAAGTAGGGGTAAGCAAGTGACCTATCTGGTTGGCCAGGAGTACTATTCTGGTCCCGTATATTTCCCCTTGCTACCGCTAATGTGGGGTCCTCCCACTGGGCCTTCTTAAAACTCCCAGGACTGACCTCTAGGTCAGCGAGGGTCTTATCCGGTTCTGGGGTGGTAAGTGTCTGCTCAACATCTTGATTTGGGGTATTCCCTACCAAAGTAGTGATGGGGAAGGGAATTTTACAGCACTCCTCCTTTTCCCCCTTCTTATTTGGGCCCTCGTCAACCTCCATTTCTGAAAAAGGGAAAGGATTTGTTTCTTCTAATACTTCGTTATGGTCCGCTATTGAACTCTGGGCGCTATTCTGAGCGGGGGACCACATTTTTAGAAAATGGGGAAAGTCGGTCCCTATTAACACATCATGTGCCAGTTTGGGTACAATACCCACCTTGAAATCTAAAGAACCAAACTCTGTTTCAAAAAAAACATCAACAGTGGAATATTCATGATTATCCCCATGTATACAACAAATTGCCACTCTTTGTGAACTGTTTCCCTGTTTCTTCTTAATGGGCAAGAGGTATTCGGACACTAGTGTGACCATGCTCCCAGAGTCAAGAAGTGCCCGAACCCTCTTACCATTAACCTTTACAAATGCCCACAGATGGTTATTCAAGGGGTCCTCTGGGCTAGGGCCCATACATTGGGACAACAGCGAATAAGGTTCCACGCTGTTGCATTGCATGGGCTCATCATTTAGTGGGCAGATTTTTGCTGTGTGGCCCCTCTCATGACAATTTACACATTTAGGTACATAGTCTGTGTCCCACTTAGAGCCTTTTCCCGGCTCCCCATGTTGGCTATTGCCCTTAGTGTGCGAACCACTGTTGCTGGTGCTGCGTGAAGGTGGTCGCCGCTCTTCAGCGCCCCTTAACCCCGGTACCCTTTTACCGTCTCTGGAAGAGTCCTGGAACCTCGGGTAGTGGGGTTGCTCCACGACTGTGGGTTGCGGGTGCTCTTCTGCTGCATTGTACCTTTCTACGAGGGCCACAAGCTCATCCGCATTGTGGGGGTCACTCCGACTGACCCAACGGCGTAAGGCAGAGGGAAGTTTCCTCAAGAACTGGTCCATGACCAACCGTTCCACGATGTGGCTGGCTGAGTTGATCTCGGGTTGTAGCCACTTCCGGGCGAGGTGGATGAGGTCATACATCTGGCTTCGGGTGGCTTTATCCATCGTGAAGGACCATGCGTGAAACCTTTGGGCGCGAACAACCGTGGTTACGCCGAGGCGGGCGAGGATCTCGAACTTCAATTTTGCATAGACGTTAGCTTCGGCTGGCTCTAGATCAAAGTAAGCCTTCTGGGGTTCGCCGCTTAGGAAGGGTGCGATTAGACCAGCCCACTCAGCTTCTGGCCATCCCTCTCTCTGTGCCGTGCGTTCAAACGTGAGAAGATAGGCTTCCACATCATCCGAGGGTCCCATCTTCTGAAGGTAGTGGCTTGCCCTGGTCATTTTCGGTACTGGGGCTGCCGCTGCCAGTGGAAGGTTACTGATAGTCCCCCTCAGGATCTCGAGTTCCTGCTGTAAGCCCTGAGCGAACCGCTGTTGCTCCTCTCTCAGCAAGCGGTTTGTCTCTTGCTGGTTTGCATTCGCGTTTTGCAGGGCTTCATTCGTCTGTTGCTGGTTTGCATTCGCCTGTTGCTGGTTGGCATTCGCCTGTTGCTGGTTGGCATTAATCTCTTGCTGGGCTATTAGCAGCTGTTGCTGGGCTGCATTCGTCTGCTGCTGGTTTGCATTAGTTTCTTGCTGGGCTATTAACAGCTGTTGCTGGGTTTCATTCGTGTCTTTCTGGGCAGCGACATTGCGTACCAGCGCACCCACCACGTCTTCCATCTTGTTTGCAGAGGATGAAAAAAACTTTTTTTTTTTTTTTTTTTCAAAGTTCTTCAACCCGCAGACCCCCTAGTGCTCTGCCCGCATTCTCCACCATATGTGACAAACGGCTTACTCCGGGGCTCCGTCGTTTGTCCGGGACTGTTTAGAACACGGTCTTTTAGGGTAGGTTAAATGATGAGGCGTCACGTACTGTTCCTTTAAACAGGCTATGCCTGGTTTATTCAGTCCCAGGCACTGAGACTGCCACAGTGCATACAACAGAAAACAGATCAAAACAAAAGCTGCTCACCTGAGCGATAACTTAACTTAGATATCCCTGACTCAGGGTTGGAAGTGGCTTTTCCACTTCCAACATCAAAACACGGTACTTTTGCAGTCTTACACAAATGAACAGAAAGATTGAACCTGTTTGGGGAAGAGGCTTCTCCCCTCTGTAGTTCAGCAGCCTTCCAGCCTCCTGGCTCTTGTGGGGAGACCAGAGCAAACAGGAAATCAGTCTTTCATACCTGATTCCTAATTAGCATGACAGGTGACAGAAATCAGGCAGCAGACAAACTCTGGTCTGGATCTCTCATCCCTCAGTTCCAGCACTTGCCAAACTGTGGGATGGAGTGTATGTATTATAAGGCTGCACTCCCAGGCCAAACAGGATAGAAACTGTCTAGTATCCTGGGATCCCTATATACGGAATTTATTACCATCCCCTGGTTTCTGTCACATAGTATTTTTTGGTTCCTGATAAAATAAAATAAATATTTATTCACTTTCCTGCGAATCATAATCATTGACAGCCACCCCTAGAGTGCACCAATGAATAAGAATGTTTTGTAAATGTTTCTCCGATTCAACCCGCTCAGACCCACAGAACGGATTATTTTAAATTATACTTATATATTTATATATTTTTATTTTAAAGATATTAAAGAATGTACTGTATTGTATTTAAAACATGTGACTGTAAACCATACTGACTGACAAATGTTTTCACACCCTGATGAAATATAGTATCAGTTTACTCTCAATTCTCACAGTGCTGTGCACATCAGAATTGCATTTAAATTCGAGAGGGGATTTTCCAAAGCGTTACCGTTAACAAAACAGGCCTCTAAGGGTTGGGGGAGGGGGATGGTGTGATTATACGCAGGCGTACTGAGTCTTTGTAGCTCGGCTATGGGTGGATTAAGAACACAATGGCAATATGCAGAAGATTAACGACCCAGTGGAGAGAGGGGGTTGGTAGGATAGGGTGACTCAGCCGATTGACGCTTGGCTAGGGAGGGATTAAAAACTCTGGAGGTGTGTGGCTGAAATAGTTAACAGCACTGTAATTTCAAAAGGCAGTTCATCATAATAATTTGATGAATAAACCCCCAAAGACAACCCCCCAATACAGTACATAAAAAGCAAGTCACTGTAACTCCCTGTGCCCCATGCACCAAAAACAAACAGTAGATTTTATATACAGTATGTATATATATATATATATATACTGCATATATACTGTATTATAAATTAATATTCATACAATATAAACGTCCATTTTTCAGGTATCTCCATGTTTTACAAATGTTTTGTAAATGTTTCTCCGATTTCAATGTGCCAGAAGAATTTAATAAAGGCTGCAGTATGTATTATTGTGTGTTGATGGTTAGAATTGCTGTGCACTTTAAATGTTTCAACATTGTACAGTATTTGTAAATAAATGTTTTTGTACTGACTCCACCAATAAAAGAACATGTTGAATTGCCTAACATTGTTTCCATTTGCTCCTTTGACAGTGTAACAAATGTAGAGGCTTGCTGCACTGTTTTTTTACTGCCTGACTGCAAAGTCGCAAGATCGGCAACATTGTAAAAAAAGAGCAATGAGCACGCAATTGGCGTGGGAACTAGGTCAATTGGCGTGGGAACTTCTGTTCTAGGGCACCTAGAAATAAAATTCATTTTGCCCCTAGATGTTAGGAACCCCCTCACTTGACCCCAACAGGGTCCGAGCAGTAATGGCGGCGAGAAAGGGTCACGCCGGCGAGGAGGGTCCTACCATTGAGCGTAATGGCGGAGAAAGCTTTGAACCGGCTAAGTCAGAATGAACAGAAACCTGGAACCCACAACTCCGGTTCTGTTCAACCTAGAGGGCTCAGATTCGGTCACCATGTAGTCCTAGTTGCGGCAGGATTGCATGGCAAATTGCGACCCTCTCGTGGCAACAGAACAGAGTCAGGGTGATGGTAAAGGTCAGGTTTCTGCCATTGACTTGCATGGCAGAAAAAAAGCCACTTTGATAATGTGCTTTTAAACTGTCTTTTGGTATCTCCGGTTCCGGGGGTCGTGGAAGGCTGATATTTTGCCACTATGGCACGGGTCCTTCCGCATGAGGACCAGGCGAATTACAACCCGCTCAGACCCACAGAACGGATTATTTTAAATTATATTCGCGCAATTGGCGTGGGAACTACTTAGGGCCTCGGTCAAGTTCACGGACAATTGGCGTGGGAACTTCTGTTCTAGGGCACCTAGAAATAAAATTCATTTTGCCCCCAGATGTTAGGAACCCCCTCACTTCACCCCAACAGGGTCCGAGCATGTACAGTACTGTACTTTAAAATAAATTAAATATGCAATTTTACTATTACAGCGCGCGCATGCTCAGACTGTGTAGGTTGAACCGCGAAGGTATTAGACTTCAAAGACAACAGCTCGCAAACGCCCCCATGCATTTTTACACGGCATTGCAGAATTGCAGACAGCGGGAATAAAATGCTTAAATCATGGCGCGAAAATAACGCAATACACTCCGGGCGAAAACTAAACAAAACCGCACATAACCGCGAATTTCAGATTATCCCGGAGCTAGCCGAGTTAGAATAAAGTTGGTCACCACTGTATATGCCCAAGTATTTAAAACTAATAAAAGGAGCTAGGATGGTATTAGAGTTGGTTCTGCTCTGGAGCTTAGTCATTGGAAGCTTTAAAAAAAATGAGCATTGGTCCCTGTAACAGGGTCTTATCGCTGTTAACAGGCTTGCCTCTAATCCAGCAGTGTGCTGGTTAAAGTGCACAGCAGCAATCAGCCAGGCTCCACCTGGCTGATTTGAACTATAGAAAAACCCTGTTCCGAGACACAGGAGGGGGTTCCTTAGTCTACAACTGGGCTGACCTAGGAAAACAGACAGAGCAGAGGTTCCTGAGTCTCACAGGTGAGACTGACAGAGGGATCACAGATGTCTGGAGCTCACAAGACTTCTACACCTGAATGCTGATATAACCTGAGGCAGCAACCCAGGAAAGAGAGAAACCTTCCCCCTACAACTACGAAACAGATAAGACTTTTCTTATAAGACTGATTGTCTATGTCTTTCCATATATATATATAAATGTCTCTATGATTTGGGCTGGTGAATCGCTGGACTACAAGTGTAAATATACTCCAACGTGGAGCAGATTTTGTTTGTGGATTTTCACGTTTGCTGTGTTTAAAGCAACAGGCGCAATAAAGCCTTATTTTAATTTCACCTTAAAACAATCTCCATTTCGTACCTCTGCACATGTCCTCTTACATATGGTGTGAGAAGTGGGATGAGAGGTGGCCCTTGAAGTTAAAAGGGGCACCGGAGATTGCCTGTGAATTTTTTTTTGTGCTTTTTGCCTGCAAACAGTCTTACAAACAGCCAGAGCAACAAAAACAAAGATTCACCTGCAGCAGAGATCAGAATTAAAGGGACACAAATCCAGGCAGGAAATCTACACTGCACTGAAGAAAGCCACAAAACCACAGATGGACTCCTTTCCCCAATTCCAAGAGGAGAGAGAGAGACTGTGCTGAAGCAGGTAAACCTTACTTGAGTATCACAATAAAGTGTAATATGGCTGTTGAAATAGGGGCTTTGCCTTCCAGCCGTAGTCAGGGTTCAAGAAGTGAGTTAGTACTCAAATGAAAGGAGCTAGGCTTTGTTTATTATTTTCTTAAAAAAAAAAAAAAATTTGCTGAAGCAGGGGAATTTTCAGCAAGCAAGTGCTGAGTGTAAAATTGCCCCGCCGGGTAAAAAGGGACTGCTGAGCTGTGTAAATGGTAACCCAAAGCCAATTGCTGAGTGTTAAGTAGCCCTGCCGGGAGTGAAAGAAAGTGAAAAAAAAAAAGAGAATTTTTTTTTCTGCAAGTAAAGTCTGTCTATGTATCTTGGGAGTACAACATGCACCCAAATTGTGAAGAGTGAATGTCATAATACCCAAAGATGAGACTGAAAATGACTGAACTCAAGCAGAAAACCAGATTCTTTTGCTGAAGCGGAGGGATTGCACATAGCAAGTAAATGGTGTAAAGCAAATGGACAGCTACACTAGCAAGCATTGTGTGAAAGAAATAGTGCCAAATCGGTCAAGGTGAAGAGTACACCTAAGAAAAGAAAAAAAAAACCTGGGAATTTAAAATGGCCGCCCAGCTGAAGTAAAATACAGACTCTGCAAAAATGGGGAAGAAAATATGTTCCTGGTGTAAAGATCCCAACCACACGGAGCAGTGTCCCTTCAGGCCTTATTCAGATGATGAGGATGGCCCCTACGTGGCCCCAGAAAAACGGCAGCAGCCAGAGGACTATGTTTTCCAACGAGCCATGGAACTGCAGCAGCAAGCAATACGCTGTGGACCCAAGGAAGGTACAGAAGTTTTACTTAGCAACTGCACATCCAGTATCACTAATGAGAAAGAATGCGTACCAGTACTGCTGATGTTGCAAAACATACCAAAGTAAAGAAAAAGTCTACAGAGACGCCTGCGAGAGCTATGAACTCTACAAGCGAGCTATGAACTCTATGAACTCTGTAGGACTACCACAATTTGGGGTTCTAGCAAATGCAGTCATAACAGTTGCAATAGCGCCTCCTTAGGTCGGGAAGAAAAACACACCTGATAGCCCCAAAAGGGAGGACAAGATGCGACGTTCCTGTAATGAACCCTACCCCACGGAAGAGTGGCCCTTCCAGTCCGATAAGGAGGAAGACATCTCTTACGTGGAACTCGAACTGAATCACACCCACAAAACACCCCAAGAATGGTGGGGGTGTCTGAACTCGGTACGAACTGAAAAGACCGCCCTCTATGATGACGAATGTGATCGGAAGGAGGAAGAGCGGGAACAGCAGATCACTGAATATTTACGCCACCTGACGCAACTGCAAGGAAAACATGGCGGATACAGCGAAGCTGCTTGTAACAGGGGATTTATCCCTGTTCAGGAAATGTGCCTCTAATCCAGCAGTGTGGTGGTTAACTGCTGGTAGTCAATTAACCAACACCACCTGGCTGATTAGGTTTGTTAGAAAAGCCTGCCTTTGAGACAGGAAGTGAGATTTTTCCTGAGTCTCACAAATTGTGGGACTGACCATAGGAACAGGTGTCTTGAGCTGCAGAGGGACTGGACTGCACGCTGCCAGCAAGACACAGGGGAAAGTACTTCTAAACCTGGATCCTGACATTGCCTTATCGCCCAAAGGTGTGGACACCAGGAGAACAAAGAAGCCTTCCCCTACAAGAAACAGATAAGACTTTCCTTTCTAAGACTTTTTGTATATCTGCACATATCAAGATATATGTTTGGGGTTGGGAGACATGCAAATCTAAAGGGAGTTGTTGACTGCATAGGTTTAACTAGAAATACTCCCAAGTGGAACAGAAGCTTTGTTTGACCCCTTATTTGCATACGTTTGGATGATTTTCTTGTGTTAAAGAAACAGGCGCAATAAAAGCCTTATTTAATTTCACCTTAAAACAGTCTCCATTGCATACCTCTGCACATCTCCTCTTACACTGCTGAAATTTCAAATAAAGACGGAGACCCCAGTATCCCTGATGGGACGGAGTCGTCAAAACAAAAAGGCGGAAAAAGAAAAAAGGGTCTTCACTTACCGTGGAAGGAACAGACACATCTTCAGATCCCGCGGAGGAAAAGGGGGTCCGAAATGCCCTGCAGCCTAGAGAAAATGGAGAATTCATCCCGCGGATGACCGAATATCCAGAGGGCCCAAGGCAGAAGTCGTGTACCCCAAAGAAGTGTCTGTCCAGTGCCAATAGTGAGAAACCCTCAACCAACCATACCAGGGAAGCGGAGCCGGAACCAATGAGTGACGATCCCTTGACCAGCCCTGAAGATGCCCTGAAAATTGCCAGGCCCGACTGTGATCTGCTCCGGGAACAATTGAAACTGAAGAAAGATGATTACGCAGAGCTACTGAAAAATTACCTTTGAGCTACAGAAGAATGTGCTCACGATGTATTGTTTGGCCAGGACAGAATTGGACGATCTCAAGACTGAGCTAGATACTGCAAACGCTACTATTACCGCCATAGATGAAAAGCAGAGTCAATCCGATAGAATGATTGCTAATCTGAAGCAGAAGTATGAGTTGGCACTGAAGGAGATTACAGTCTCTCAGAATGAGGTTCACACTCTCCGCATAGAACTGAATGCTACACACCAGGAGGTCAACAGTGTCCGGACAGAGGTGGACATATCCCAGAAGGGGGTTCACACTCTCCACACAGCACTGGATGCCTCACACCAAGAGATCAGCAGTTGCCGCACAGAACTGGAAGTCTCTAAAAAGGAACTTCACAGTCTCACTGAGGAGCTGGACAGCTCTCAAAAAACTAACCTCAGTCTTAATATGGATCTCAAAGTCTCTCAGAAGGAGCTTCAGACCCTCAAACTAGAGATGGAAGTCTCACGCCAGGAGACTGTCATTCTCAAAGCAGATGTGCGTAAATGGAAGGAGGACTACATGGAGGCCCTGAAAATTACAGATACTGCAAAAAGAGAAAACGTAAGACTGAAAGAAGAGAATTCTCATTTGACAGACCACGTCAAGGAAAAGAATGAGAAGCTGCACGATCTTAAAAAAATAAATAAAGTTTTGGAAGAGGAAAAGTTTGAAGCAGAGCGCCGACTGCAGAACCAGCTGCAAGGTCTGTGTACGCACCTCCAGAATGCCTAGGAGAAGCAGCAAACTCTGCAAGAAGACAATCTGCAGGCTGCTAAAGAGGTACAAGCGCTGCAGGAACGTCTGAATACCCAGTGCGTCCCCACAGACCAGTATGAGGAGCTAAAGGCCACCCTGCATGTCACCAGAGCATCGTTGGAGGCGGAGCTTCGATACCAGGTGACTCTGTATGAGAGTGAGCGGGAGAAGGCTGAGAAACTGGAGCAAGAGCTGGAGAGACAGAGAGTCTATTCCATCCCCTTGAGTCAGTACTCCAAGGAGAAAACAGACGCGGCGGCAACCTTGACGACACAAATTACAGAGCTGCAGAATATGAAGGAGACACTGATACAAATTCACACAAAGCAAAGTGCGCAGATAAATTCAATGAGAAGAGACTTGCAAGACGCACTCAAAAACAGGGATCTCTTGCGGATGAGATTACAGTACTACAAGGACAAGTATTGACCCTGACCAAGCATCAGTATCCCACAGCCACAAAACCCCCCAAAAAAGGGTACAGTGAGAGCAGGGAACACTGCCCACCTAAAAAACAAGGTTGCAAAGTCTAAACCACCTAAGCAAGCACTAGCTAAACCTTCAGTGGCCCAACAGGCAACACAAAAAGGTATACGTGCCGAATCAAAACCAGAAAAATCTTTAGCTGGTGAAGCTGAGAAGATAGGATTTTCTCTGGAAAGGAAGGTGGAAGTGCAACTTAATCCCAAAGAAGCTGAACTGGCAACTCCATTGAGTGGAGGAAGCGCAGAAAATCATGGGGTCCCACCATTTATGGATCTCCTGAGACAATGACCCAGATCGTACACTAGCATATACAGCTAAACCCCGTTATAACGCGGGTCTCGGGGTCCACCCCGAGACCACCGCGTTACTAACGGGGTCGCGGAAAAAAAAATGGCCGCCGCGCTTTAGCGCATATTCATCCCGCGGGACAGGAGATGGGAGCGGGCATGTCCCTCCGCTCCCCGCTTCCCCCTGTCACCGCGGGACAGGCCGCGGGGCAGGAGATGGGAGCGGGCATGTTCCTCCGCTCCCCGCTTCCCCCTGTCACCGTGTGACAGCCCGCGGGGCAGGAGATGGGAGCGGGGATGTCCCTCCTGTCCCCGCTTCCCCCTGTCACCGCGTGACAGCCCGCGTGTGCAGTGTGCAGTGTGTGCAGTGAGTGTGTGCAGTGTGTGCAGTGTGCAAAAAAAAAACGGGAGCCACGGGAAAACCGCGTTATAACCGAATCACGGTATAAAGAGGCGCGTTATAACGGGGTTTAGCTGTAGTTACATAGTTACATAGTAGATGAGGTTGAAAAAAGACGTACGTCCATCAAGTTCAAGCTATGCTAAATTTAGACAACAGATACTTTATTCTATATCTATACTTACTTATTGATCCAGAGGAAGGCAAACAAAAAACCCCATTAAGGGGAAAAATTAATTCCTTCCTGACTCCAAGAATTGGCAATCGGATTAATCCCTGGATCAACATCCTTCCCATGTATACTTATTTGGTATATCCCTGTATACCTTTCCCATCTAAAAAGATGTCCAACCTTTTTTTGAACAAATCTATTGTATCTGCCATCACAGTCTCCATGGGTAATGAATTCCACATTTTAACTGCCCTTACTGTAAAGAACCCTTTCCTTTGTTGCTGGTGAAATGTCCTTTCCTCCAACCTTAAGGGATGGCCCGAGTCCTTTGTACTGCCCGTGGGATGAATAGTTCTTTTGAAAGCTCCTTGTATTGTCCCTGAATATATTTGTATATAGTTATCATATCCCCTCTTAGACGCCTCTTTTCTAATGTAAATAAATCTAATTTAGCCTGCCTCTCCTCATAAGTTAGAATGTCCATCCCCTTTATTAATTTGGTGGCTCTTCTCTGCACTCTCTCTAGTTCCATAATGTCTTTTCTTAGGATTGGTGCCCAAAATTGTACTCCATATTCAAGGTGTGGTCTTACTAATACTTTGTAAAGGGGCATAATTATGTTTACTTCCCTTCCATCAATTGCCCGTTTGATGCAAGATAAGATCTTGTTTGCCTTTGCAGCTACTGCATGACATTGGGCACTATTGCTAAGCCTGCTGTCTACAAGCACTCCCAAATCCTTCTCCATCAAGGATTCCCCTAATATATCTCCATTTAATTTGTAAGTCGCCTTTTTATTCTTGCATCCCAAATGCATAACCTTACATTTATCTGTATTAAACCTCATTTGCCATTTATCTGCCCACGTTTCCAGTCTCTCCAAGTCCTTCTGAAGAGAAATTACATCCTGCTCTGATTCTATTACCTTGCACAATTTAGTATCATCAGCAAAGATGGAGACTTTGCTCTCGATCCCAACCTCAAGGTCATTAATAAACAAGTTAAAAAGCAGGGGTCCCAGTACCGATCCTTGAGGTACGCCACTCACGACTTTAGCCCAACCTGAAAAAGTTCCATTGATGTTTTCAATCCAGGTGCATATATTATTACTGAGTCCAATTTTCATTATTTTGTACACCAACCTCTTGTGTGAAACCATATCAAAAGCCTTTGCAAAATCTAAGTAGACCACATCAACTGCATTACTCTGGTCTAAATTCCTACTTACCTCCTCAAAGAAACAAATAAGGTTAGTTTGGCAAGATCTATCCTTCATAAATCCATGCTGACTATTACTAATAATTTTGTTTTCCATTAGGTATTCCTGAATATTATCCCGTATTAAACCTTCAAGTAGTTTCCCTACTATTGAAGTCAGGCTTACAGGTCTGTAATTCCCCGGGTGTGATCTAGCTCCCTTTTTAAATATAGGCACCACATCTGCTTTACGCCAATCTTGTGGTACTGAGCCTGTGGAAATGGAGTCCTTGAATATTAAATATAATGGTTTTGCCATTACTGAGCTTAACTCCTTGAGAACTCTTGGATGTATGCCATCGGGGCCAGGTGCCCTATTTACTTTAATTTTTTCAAGTCGCTTATGAACTTCTTCCTCAGTTAACCAATTGGTCATTAATATGGAGGTTGTGGCTTCCTCCTGTGGCGCTACTATTGAACTTGATTCTTCCCTGGTAAACACCGAGGCAAAGAATTTGTTTAATACCTCTGCTTTTTCCTTATCTCCAATAATCTGCCTACCCATCTCACACTGAAAGGTACATAGCAGGTCTGGCACATACAGGTACAATTGCACTGGAGGAAGTAGAGGATGAGGATGACACAGATATACAGTATTGGACACTTGGGACTGAGATCCCAAGGATCTCCTGAAAGAATGATACGATCCTTTGTTCCCAGGTCTCTTAATACAACTAGACACCGGGATTTCTCCTTCAGACTCCTCAGAGCTCCCAATCCCACCTGACCAATTCCCCAAATTTGTATCAGGGAACTTAGCTAGTACAAATGGTGTAACAGCAGGGTCTATGTACTTCACTCTCTGGTCGATGATGGAGCAGTGACAGGTGCAGAATGGGCCTGGGCAAGGTCCTTGAGAGCTCGTCCTGTATGGCATCTGCTCTGTTAAGCACTAAAAGCCTGTCCTGCATCTCAGCAGCTCCTCCAAATGTAGCACTGTTCTCTCCCCCTCCCCTCCTCCCCCACACACACCCGATTGGGAGATTACACAGCCTATGCTACCTAGTGTGTGTGGTGCAATACCTATTAGGGTCAGGAGAGCTAAGCTGATCTGCGGTGTTATGGAGACTAGGACAGGCTTTTGATGTCATCTGTAGTTCTTCTACTGGTGCTTGCGCCTCCAGCAGTAGTGGGCTCCAAGGAGTTCGGAGGTCAGCCCCCACTATTGCACTCTTTCTCAGAGCTCAGAGACTGGGGGTGAGGGGTGAGCACGCTCATCCTGCCATAGGAGAACCTCACAGCTCTCTGCTTCCTCTCTTGTCAAGAGCTCAAGCAGGACTGACTAACTTGGTCACGCCCTCCTAGGAGACTCAAGAAGGGACGGGCTCATGGTCTATACCTATCCCTGATAGACTTACACAGGCCATGAGTCACCACCTTACTTCAATCACTCATAAGGGGGCATTAGAGGGTTCAAGAGCCAATAGATTTAACCTGTTACTGCCTGCAGCTAACAGGACTTACATAACAGGGATAACAGGGGGAAAGAAAGGTATAATGGGACACACCAAGTTACATATGTGTTCAAGCTCGGAGAGGCTAGAGCTATGTGCATATAAGATTGTGTCATCTGCATATATGTGTATTGAAGCTCCCTTACAAGCTGTACACTGGCGACACACTTTATTCGAGCTCGGCTAGTCCCACGAATTCGGGTACACCCGGGTGTATTGAGGTTTGTGACTGTTTTCTGCCCGAGTGCATTGAGTTATTTTCCAGGCAGGGATTGAAGCATTTTATTCCCGCTGGCTGCAATACTGCACAGTATATATATATATACTGCATTACAATTCATGAATTTATGCCATCTGGTAGACACGCGAAGCATTGCAGCCTATTAAATCCTAATCATTATCATTTAACAGATCAGCCGCCCGTCAGCCAGGCATGAACCCAGGCTGGGAAGGCAAACGCAACGGGGCTTGTCAGAGGTGAGGAGTGGCGCATTCCAGGTATCTGCCAGGTACATACTGGGTATTTGCTCGAATAAAGTGTGTCGGTGCAGTAGGAATATCATTGATGAACACTGAGAAGAGTATGGGCCCCAGAACAGAGCAGATAGGTAGGAATTAAACCATTTTAAACCATGCTTCCCTATTCTAGAGCACTGGAGTTTTTTAAGAAAGATAACATGATCAACAATATCAAAAGCCTTTGCAAAATCTAGGAATATTGCACCAGTGAGTTGTCCCAGTTCCATTCCACATTGGATCTCATTGCAAACTTTAAGGAGGGTAGTTACTGTGGTATGTTTGTGGTGAAAGCCAGATTGGAATTGGCAGGGAAATTTGTCTTGGTATAGTAATCGCTTAACTGGGAGTGAACAAATTGTTCCATGACTTTGGATAGTATTGGGAAAAGAGAGATTGGCCTGTAGTTTGAAACAGTGTTTTTGTCCCCACTTTTGAAGATTGGGATAACTCTGGAAGTTTCCCAGGTCTTAGGGATATGGCCTGCAGACAGAATATAGTTGACTAGGGAAGCAAGCGGATTGGGAATGGCTAGGGCACCAAGTCGTTGGAACTTAGATTGCAGTAGGTCAGTTCCACATTGGCTACTTAGTTTTATTTGTGGTGCACTTGTGTAATCTCCTCTTCAGATACTGAGACAAATTGAAAATTGTGGGCAGTATTGGGAGAGGGTGAGGCTATTGGGGTACTCTCAGAATTAGGTTAATGTTTGTAGTTTGGGTTGCGTTTCATTAATCGGTTAGTAGCATACCCCACAAAGTATTTATTCATTGAATGCATTTGCAATGTCAGTGGCGTTTGTCCTCCTTAATTATGTTACATGGTTGTTGATGGCTAGAAGGCTGGAATATATTGTTGATGACGTTCCAGAAGTTAGCTGGGTTTGATGAAGTCCGGCAAAGATTGTCGAAAGTAATATTGTGCTTTTGCGTGTCTTGTTTGCCTTGTGCACATATTCAGCAGGCATCTGTAGTTATTAAGATCTTTGGTAGTGCTAGTTACATTGTAGCTTTTCCTCAAGACATCCCTAAGATGGTAGAGGGCTATAAGGTCGGTTGTAACCCACGGAAGGTGGGCCCCTATACTCTTATTCTGTGTAGTGAAGCATGGGTATCACAGAGTTTTAAGAACTCGGATTGGAAAGAGTCGAGTGCAGAATCGGGGTCGAAAATTAAGCCGGTAAGGTCAGTCAGAAACTGTTGTGGGTTGAAGTTTCGAAATGTTCTAGTGAGGAAAAAGTTAGGGCTTGATTGGGGTGGTTTAATTTTCCTTACTGTCACGACTGTGCTCGCCACAAACCTGGATCGGACCGCGTGGCTGAGGTGGGGTTGTAAAAGCACCGACCTGAGACCGCGCTGGCTGATCCGGATTGCGCAGTTCGTAGTCGTACGTCGCAGGATCAGGATAGGAGAAGACAGCATCATCGGTGGACACGCCAGGGTCAGGACTGGAGACATCAGGGTAAACGTTGTTCAAGCAGGAGTTCGGCAACAGGTAGTCAGGAGAGCCCCGCTTCAGCTTAGGAGTGCGGGAGTGGCCTCTGCGCGTGCGGCGACCATGGCCCATGGTACTGGTCTCAGGAGGTGGTAGACAGACCAGAGTAGCACACCGCCTAGCTGCACTGGTAAACCAGTGCTTCAGCGCAAGAGTCCTGAGCGGGCTGGGGAATCCTCCGATTCAGCGCAGGAACCAGGACACGGCCTCTCTAGATTAGGGAAAGAGTAGGCCCCAGGAACCAGGAAGCTGAAGATACTCAGGGAAACCTCCGCTTCAGTGCAGGAAACCAGGAACAGACCGCTGCATGAATATAGCAGCCGGTCACAGGAAACAAGGAGCTGAAGTAACAAGGAGAGTACTCAGCTTCAGCACAGGAAACAGGAACTGACCGCTGCATGAGACTAGCAGTCGGTCACAGGAACCAGGGAGCTGAAGACAACAAGGAGAGTACTCCGCTTCAGCACAGGAACAGACCGCTGCGTGACACTAGCAGCCGGTCTCAGGAACCAAGGAGACAGAGAAGACAAGGCTTATGGCAGAACACAGAGACATCCAGGAAGGACTATGCTCGGCAGGGGGCATTGTGGGAAGGCAACACTTAAAGGTCAGAGAACCAATGGCAGAAGGGGCGTGTGGCAGTATTGCTTTGGTGAGTGAATCCAGGCTGCAGTAAATATCCGGGAAAGTGTTCCAGGACTGCACATGTCTGCAAGTTAAGGCAAACATTAAACCGAGGAGCGGATTCCTTACAGTACCCCCCTCTTCACGTGAGACCTCCGGGCGAACAAGACCACTCATAGAGTTGGGGGACCAGGAGTTGTTCCAGAACCGTCTAGGATTGGTGTTAGAGTCATGGTTCAGAGACTCATGGTCACTCCTTTGTGTACCCCCACTCCCCGGAGAGAACTGCGGCCAGATTGGGCCATCCATGGGTCTCGGGGACATCGAGTTGTTCCTAAAGTTTTTTAGGCGGAAAGGGTATCCGTAAACGAGCAGTTCCTTGGTGAGTACTGTTCTAGGATATGAAAGTGGTGGTAGAGATATCATTGGTACCTGGCTCGCCCCGCGAAATGGCTTGGGAATCCAAGGCTGTGAAGAACCAGAGGGTTCCGGAGCAGAAACGGCAGAAGAACCCCCACTGGGAGCCCAGTCTTTAGTAATGGGACCAAAATTTAGGATAAGCGGCCTTGATAGTTGATCGAATATACCCAGGCGACCTTCGGGACTGACAAAGTCTTGGCTGACCTCTGCATGTAGGAATTTGAGAGGGACTTCTCCTCCAGAGGTCTCCCAGGTCGTGGTCAGCGAGGGTATAGGGTGGGTGGGAGCATTTCCCGGTATTGGTATGGAAGGTGACAAGGCAAGCAGTAAACCAGATATAGAGACCGAAATCTTGGGGTACGTACAGAGTATTTCCAACTCAAAGGAAATAACAGGGGCAACAGAAGGTTCAGAGGGGGAAAAACATTGTTTCACAGAGGCAGAGAAGCACTCAGCAGTGGAGCTCTCAAATACTGGGGAACCCTCAGTGGGAGATAGTATTGTCTGGGGAGTAGGAATAGGCTTTGGGGCTCTAATATCAGAAACTTGAGAATCAGGCAGAGCAAGGGTAGCGGAGGGAGGGGAGCTAACCTCAGAAGCTGAAGTCTGTACTTCAGTGACAGGGACCTGAGAGACTACAAAAACAGCAGCGAGTAAAGGAATTGACTCCGGAGCTGGAGGCTCGGAATCCATAACAGAAACATCTCGCAAAGCAGGGGTACCGATAGGAGAACTAGCGTCAGGAGCTGGTGCCTGGGCATCAGTTACTGGTAATGGGAGAGTAATGATGGGAGTTAAAGAGACAATAAGCGGTAAGTTGGAACCGTGGAAACTCTTAATAGCAGAAACCTTTGAAGTAAAAGGAGTCTTATCCAAAACTGCAAGGGCCCTAACAACAGGGGTGCTTGTCATGACAAAAACAGATTTAGGCGTGTTTACTAGTGCAACAATTCTGATAACGGGACTCCTAGCCAGTGGTGAGGGTGTCAGGGTTTGACTAGTGAGAACATCAGATATAGTGATAAGTGACTTAGAATCAATCACTGAGGTTCTATGTTTGCTGGACATGTGTGAGAAAGTACCCTTTAGGACAGGAATTTTAATTTTTACCCCGAGTAACCCAACGGTTGCTGGAGCACGTTTAGCTGCAGTGCTGAGGGACTGAGGTTTAGCAAGAGCAGTAAAACTAAATAGCTCAGATTTAAACACCAGGACTTGTAATATAAGCAGGGTGGTCTCAGACTGTACTAAGGGGGTAACAACCGATATGCTGATCCCTGGAGGGTTTGCATGGGCAGAGAAATCAGGGAAACTAACAGCAAGGACGACCTCTATAGAAAGAGATTCTGAATCTGAAGGGAGGTTTTTACCTCTCCGAGTATCAGGGCCGACAAGGCAAATTTCAGAGAGAGGGGAAACTGTGTGCAGGCTTCTAGCTAGCACATATGAAAAAGCGTCGCTTTTAAGTGAAAACAGTGTGTCAGCAAACATTCCTGGGAACACAACATGAACCCCAGGAGGGGCATACTGACCACTGTACGGTTTTAACCCTAAGCTTTGAGAAGGGGAGAACACAGACAGTACACGGGGGTTAATCATTACTGTACTGGTCTCTGAAGTGGGTATTTGGTAAGGAGTGTCTGGGAAACCAGAAATGACTGCAGATTCCACGACGTGGGGACTATGTGCTGAAGCAGGGATCATCGCTCTCTGGGTGACAGACTGGTTCAGCGAAGTACCTGGAAATGGGAACTCTGCGACCAAGCTTAGGGAAAAACTTGGTAACTGAATACATTTAACTGGAATCAGAACTTTAGCCGAAGTTTCAGGGGGCACAGCAGCTGAAACTTGAGCTGAAGCAGGGGTTTTATAGCAAAAACTAACTAAGGATTCAACAACCTTGGGGAAGTCATTTAATGCAACCTCTGCTATAGGACTTGGGGACACATTCTCTGAGGCTAGAACGAAGGCATTAGCTTGGAGGCAGCAAGAATTTACAGGAGTTAAAGCAGATAATACCTGAGAGTAGAACATAGAGAGTTTTTCCTCTGTAATAGGTGAGACAAGGGATTCTTCCTCTGGAGCTAGGGACGTGACCATGGCTGGCGGAGAACAGGGGGTTACAAAAGGGGACTCAGAGAGCTGCCCCACAGGGTTTAATACAGGAATGACCCTGGGAACAGAACTTAGAAATTGAAGCTGAGGACGTGGAGGTAGGAGGGATTTGTTCCCTGACAGGGAAGGCATGCAGAACTGCCTAGCAGGGGTTAAAGCAGGAAAAACTTCGAGGGCTGAAAAGGGAGATTCAGAGTTAGGAATAGAGGGAAAAAGGGACTTGTTCTCGGATACTAGAGCCTTAGTGTTGGCTAGAGAAATATACGTATACTCCAGGGGAACCTCACAGGACTGATCAGCAGGGGTTAACGTAGACGTATCATTGGTGTCAGAGTACCCGGGTGTACCATCAGGGCTAGGGACCGTGGCAGCATCTATGTTAGGGGGCAGTGATAGTGGGTCAGTTTGGTCATTTCCTGGAGAGGGAGATACGTCCCCAGGTTTAGCGACAGGACTGGCAGCACAGGTGGACTGCCAAGCGGCAGCGTAGCTGGCGAGGAGAGGGTCCTGTTCCTTTATGCAAATGTCCAAAGTCAGGGAAAGTACACGGAGTGTGTCTTGAGCATGAACCACCATGAAGAGAGGGTCCTGTTGTACTAGGTGAATGTCCAATGATAAGGCCAAGGCAAGGAGTGCATTTCGGGCGATGGCAAGTTTGATAGGGTGCACATTATCCCAGGTTAAAGGGGAACCAGAGGAGCAAACACAATCGGCCAGAGACTGTTTTAAGTCCTTGAGGCAATAAGCCTTACTAATGAGATCGTTACGGCATTGTCTTTGCAACGGGGTTAAACCTTCATACATAATCTGATCTTCAATCAGGGGTAGTATTTCGCACAGATACTGGTTTTCAAACTGGGACTGGTCTACAGGCCGGGACAGGATTTCAGACAGAAACATATCAACCCTCACCACAGGGCGGTCCGAGTTTGTGGGGCCGAGCATACTGTCACGACTGTGCTCGCCACAAACCTGGGTCGGACCGCGTGGCTGAGGTGGGGTTGTAAAAGCACCGACCTGAGACCGCGCAGGCTGATCCGGATTGCGCAGTTCGTAGTCATACGTCGCAAGATCAGGATAGGAGAAGACAGCATCGTCGGTGGACACGCCAGGGTCAGGACTGGAGACATCAGGGTAAACGTTGTTCAAGCAGGAGTTCGGCAACAGGTAGTCAGGAGAGCCCCGCTTCAGCTTAGGAGTGCGGGAGTGGCCTCTACGCGTGCGGCGACCATGGCCCATGGTACTGGTCTCAGGAGGTGGTAGACAGACCAGAGTAGCACACCGCCTAGCTGCACTGGTAAACCAGTGCTTCAGCGCAAGAGTCCTGAGCGGGCTGGGGAATCCTCCGATTCAGCGCAGGAACCAGGACACGGCCTCTCTAGATTAGGGAAAGAGTAGGCCCCAGGAACCAGGAAGCTGAAGATACTCAGGGAAACCTCCGCTTCAGTGCAGGAAACCAGGAACAGACCGCTGCATGAATATAGCAGCCGGTCACAGGAAACAAGGAGCTGAAGTAACAAGGAGAGTACTCAGCGTCAGCACAGGAAACAGGAACTGACCGCTGCATGAGACTAGCAGCCGGTCACAGGAACCAGGGAGCTGAAGACAACAAGGAGAGTACTCCGCTTCAGCACAGGAACAGACCGCTGCGTGACACTAGCAGCCGGTCTCAGGAACCAAGGAGACAGACAAGACAAGGCTTATGGCAGAACACAGAGACATCCAGGAAGGACTATGCTCGGCAGGGGGCATTGTGGGAAGGCAACACTTAAAGGTCAGAGAACCAATGGCAGAAGGGGCGTGTGGCAGTATTGCTTTGGTGAGTGAATCCAGGCTGCAGTAAATATCCGGGAAAGTGTTCCAGGACTGCACAGGTCTGCAAGTTAAGGCAAACATTAAACCGAGGAGCGGATTCCTTACACTTACACAGTACACTATTACAATAGAAAAAAAAATTGTGTGGTGCTCTACAGACAAAAACGTAGTAGGATGGAAATAACACTTGTAGATGTATATGGAAAAAACAACCCTATAATACTAAATGTCCAAAAGGATGCAGTCTGGTTGAAAATTATCCCACATAGCAAGGAGGTAAGGATAAATCAAGAACACCTGCCGGTGACCAGTAAATGAAACATCCTTTTACTTCTGGACAAAATAAATGGGGTAAAGCTGGAACAGACTCACTTGGGATTCTTTGTCCATGATAAACAGCAGGTCCAATGTGTCCAGTGCCCTGGGTTGATTGTGCCTCCGTTTTTGAATGATCTTCAGAGAGGAAAAGGAAGAGAAAAAAAAAGTGACCGCAACTGGTCTATGCGGTTTCGGGGTGAGTATAAATTGCACTCCACTTGTAACTTGTGTATTCACCTTGATAAAGGACTGTCTAAGTCCGAAACGCGTTGGTGTGTTTTGTACTATATATTTTTGATCCATTAAATAGCTATATTTTTATGGGAACGTACGCCTGTTGGTTTCATTGCTGGCTCCACAGCACTGGATATAGTGCTTCGTTTTTCTCTCTCCCTTTTCCTCTCCACAGTACACTATTGTATGGTCACTGAATATGTCAGGTAGGATGCCAGAGGATTGGATTCTGCTGGGACTAGAGGAGAGAATCCAGTCTAGTCCTACTGTAAGTAGGAATATAGGATAGAGTATCTGTTGTCTAAATTTGGCATAGGTTGAACTTGATGGACGTACTGTATGTCTTTTTTCAATATCTACTATGTATCTATATGTAACTATGGAAGTATTACACTCATAATTTGAACATTCGTTTGGGCTTCAGGATAGTAAAACTGCATACAGCAGCTGACTGGGCTGAATCATCAGTGGCTCTGGTAAGAAATTGCTCTCTCCTCCTCTCCTTCTGTCTCGCACAATAGAACATGGTGACTTTACCGTGTTTCGCTCGTGCCTGTAGGTGACGTCGCAGAGCTTCAGTGGGAATTCAGGCTAGTGTCCCTATCTATAGACCATCTCCCACTGATAGGGACACTAGCCTGTGTTCCCACTGAAGCTCTGTGATGTCACCAGTGGGTGCAAGCGAGCGAGCGCAAGATGCAGGAGAGTCACGGCGTTCTGCTGTGCGAGACGGAAGGAGAGTGGTGATAGTGGCACTGCTCTAAATAAAACTACATGCTGGCTAAAAGACACATCAAATGTGAGTTGTCAATCAGCAAGATTCTGTGAGTGTTGCCTAACACATGCTTTACGTTTTTACGCTATGTCCTTCTTTCTTTTTGTTTTCTTCCACATGTGCACATGAAAATTCAAGTTGACAACATCTGAACTTTCCAAACAGAGAGCTTGCTCCTTACAGAGACTGGGAACACCTAGAACTCTTTGTGCACCAGAGAGAACTATCATCATTCCAATTTCTAGTATCAAGACCTGTTGTCAGTACAAAACTACACAATCACTTCTTTTATAAACAAAATTGGATTTATATTTTTAAAAAATCTGGTTTTATAGAATAGAGCAAAAACATTGTACAAATAACTTAATCTTTTCATTAAACAGAATAATGCCATCCTAAAATCCAGACCAACACCAGTACTTTATAATAGCTTTTGGATCACTGCCTAGCCCTGGTCATTCACTATTGGTTATTTTCATAAATGTCTGAGCCTACAGGATGTTCCTATAATTTCTACAATCTGGAATCTGCTTCAGAATTGTAACTTGCTTTTAGCCTCTCGCTCTCTGTCGCATTCTCCCCTCTCCCTCTCTCTCTGTCGCACTCTCCCCTCTCTCTCTCTCTGTCGCACTCTCCCCTCTCTCTGTCGCACTCTCCCCTCTCCCTCTCTGTCGCACTCTCCCCTCTCCCTCTCTCTGTCTGTCGCACTCTCCCCTCTCTCTCTCCCTCTGTCGCACTCTCCCTCTGTCGCACTCTCCCTCTGTCGCACTCTCCCTCTGTCGCACTCTCCCTCTGTCGCACTCTCCCTCTGTCGCACTCTCCCTCTGTCGCACTCTCCCTCTGTCGCACTCTCCCTCTGTCGCACTCTCCCTCTGTCGCACTCTCTCTCTGTCGCACTCTGCCTCTGTCGCACTCTCCCTCTGTCGCACTCTCCCTCTGTCGCACTCTCTCTCTGTCGCATTCTCTCTCTCCCTCTCCCTCCCTCTCTCTCCCTATACTACCCCGAAATAACCTATTCTGCTTTCTTCCAGATCTAACTCTCGAGCTTCACACAGGAGACATCGGAATCCCCCCTAACCCAGAAGACAAGTAGGGAACACCTCCCCTCCAATGTATAACATTGCGGGAATGAGGGTACCTGGACATTGAGGGACTGCGGATCAGATAAGATCCCAGGTGGGATTGCTGCTTTAGATATTTTGATGCGGGGTGTCCAGGCACCAGTTATGGGGTTCAGGAACATTTACACACACACACACACACACACACGTAACAAGGACTAATTGTAGTATAATGTAATACAATAAATAAACTAATGTCAAAAACAAATGTTGTTCTTACTAGGAATTTATTAATTTTTTTTTTTTAAAGCGGGGCTGGAGGCGGGACTAGGGGTGGGGCCATGGGCGGGACTAGGGGTGGGGCTGGGGCGGACTAGGGGCAGAGCTGGGGGCGGGGCTAGGTGGCGAGTAGATTTTTTGTTCGGCGAGTAGATTTTTGGGTGATTTGTCGACCACTGCTTATGATTATTGACTTCATCTTTTTTAACCCCTTTCAGCAAATCTTTTCTATTCAGTTTTATAGTTTTTGAATAGGCATTATCTAAAATAGATGTATTATAGGATTTTGTTTTACATTTTTCAATTAGGATAGAGGCTTGTTCTTCAAATATTGTTTTCTCTGAACAGTTACGCTTGATGTGTCTCAGTTCTCCAAACGGTATATTATCTAACCATTTTCTGTAATGAAACATAGAACCCCAGCAAGCTCTTTTTGGGAACCCCTGAGCCCCCACAAAATATATACATGTGTAACGGCTGGACCCCCCTTGTCTGACCCACCCAATCTCACATTGGCCCGTGTGGTCTAACCGGTCCCCATTACAAGGTCGTGTGTGGTGGTGCACCTGCAAGTAACAGGACTCCTGAGTCTCCCGCTTGGTGTTATAGAGGATATCATCAGGACAGGTATCTGAGGTAGTGGTTACGAGTCCAACTTACTTCACGTGCAGCGCCTCCACCTCATCAGGATCTATGCTTCCGCAGGGAGATTGTCCTGGTGAGGAACTCCTTCTCGGTGGTGACTGCCACTGCAGAGTAATCTCACACTCACACAGTGGAGTGGGGTTTTCTTTGAACATGGCATCTTTATTGTAGACTGGGATGTAGCAGACTGCCCCATGCAGCTGCCGGCTCTAGCCGCACATCTCTCCGTGCTGTCCCTTTGCCAGGTACGCCCTCCCGTATTGAAGTGGGATTCCCTTTCTCCTAGGGAGATCACCACTGCGCCAGGTCCCTGGACACAGTGTGGCTTAGACAGACTTGATTGGTCACTCTGCTACCGCTAGTTACAGCACTAGGGTCACAAAAGTATTCCTCCAACCGCTTCACACAACTGCTGGCTAACACTTGCAACTACTTTGCCAACTACTCTAACTGACAGTGTTGTGCCCTTTATACCTCAGGGGGCAGGCGCATCTCTGATGTCACTATCCAGGGACTCAGAGCATACAGCCACTCCCTTCCTTACACAGGGCACCACACCAGGGTGTGAGGGAAAACCTCCATAACTACTGTTGGCAGGCCTGTACTTACCAGGACTTACTGCCAACAGGGAAGATGTATGCAGTCATTATTATGCATGGCTACACATGTATATGTGTCAAAATGGAGTGCTATTGAGGGTGGCATATGTATACAACAGACGACAGAGAAGCCCAATTCTACATCCAACATGACAGAAATACACAGTAAAATACTTATATATTCTCTTGAAATAGGGTCATTTAGTTTAACCCTTTGGCAAAGCGTTGTAAGCTTGCGAGCCACGACAAGGCAGACACCTGTTCGCAAGGCCTAACACTAGGCCTAACGCAAGGGCTTACAATGCTTTGGCCAAAGGGTTAAACTAAATGACCCTATTTCAAGAGAATATATAAGTATTTTAGTGTGTATTTCTGTCATGTTGGATGTAGCATTGGGCTTCTCTGACATTTTCTGTAATGGTTACTTTCTGCTTCAATATAGTTTAAACAGTTGACTGGTTTATGATATGTTTTTGTATGTATGAGACCATCCTTAATATAGATTAATAAATCCAGAAATTCCAGTTCAAGATTACAAAATTTACTAGTGAATTTTAAATGATATGAATTTATATAATTTTTTTGAAAAAATGAACTCACAGTGACGTGATCACCACACCAGATAATAATGATATCCTCTATGTACCTTTTATAGAGCCTCAGATTTGCGCCATATTCAGAACTTGAAACTGGTTATGTACATAGCATAATGTACTCATAGCTTTTCTGTGCCTGATCTTTACTGATCTGTATTGTGTATCTTAATTTTCATTCCGTTTTTATTATAGGACCTTTAGAAGAGGTTTGTGTGTTGGTTTTCATGATTTTTTAAGTGTACAGTATGTGTTTTTTTTGTAGATGTGTTTAATTAAAATATTCTTTTGATAATCTTTATTACATATCTGCTTTATTCTTTGCAATATCTGAGTGCTTCTTATTGGGTTTCTTTTTCAGTGTGTATTTATATTATTTTACCCATAGCACTGCCAAACCTAGGTATTTTCTACAGGGATATTTCTATTGGCTTACAGATTGCATATATTTAACAGTGTTGATTGCAGTGTCTGTCTTTTGTGTGTGATATATATATATATATATATATATATATATATATATATATATATATATATATATATATTCATGTAGAGGTATCAGTACCGTATTAGCCACAGAACGGTATCATCTATTTATTTTTTTATTTTATATATATATATATATAGATATATATATATAGATATATATATATATAGATATATACACACATTTTTCACATAAATGTGTTGATCAATTTAGGGTTACTACTGGTCTGCTGTATTCGTTTTTCTTATTTTGTGTACCTTAATAATATTTGGGGTTTGTCTCTTTTAAACATGTCTCAAACAGCTGTACTGTATGTAACCCTTCTGGTTATATCCCATACAATGCTCGCTGTGGGTGTGAAATGCGTAGGGTGGTTATACAGTAGGTGTGTTCTTCTAAAGCCACACACATGGTTCTAACCTTCAGTAAAGAAGAGCGATTTTTATTTTTTTCCACCAAGAAAATGTGGGTCATAGACTGTGCAGTTGGGATTGTGTGTTCCTTGGAAATGTCTTGCGAAGAGGACCGGTTGCTGTGTGTTTATCAAGGTCAGCAAGAGTTTGACATTTAGCTGGGAAACGATTTATGTAACTTGGAGGTATAAACTTTTTGCTTCCGTGATTTTCTTGAATAAGTTAAAGATAAATATGATACAGATGGTGCACCACATATTTGAGTGCTTTTTTTTATGTGGGACTGCACCTTTAATAAACCCCTCGTGTCACAGCTTAAAACAATGTCTGCCACCAATCACTTCCAGCCTGTTCCTTACACCTTTACATCCCATGTTGTGACATCATTTGGTAATTACTAAACATTACGGCTATACGCATAGCGATTTTCAGGTGCAAAGATGAAACCATATCCTTTTAATGTGAAAATGCAGCTTTATGAAAAACACAGTCGTTTTTTTAAGTTAGTGATCACTGCAACAATACGCTCAAGACTTTTTCTACAAAGCAAAATAATATACCATCGATTCGTTTAAAAACGTAGCCAAACTTACTACAGTATATTGCTGCCAGCATCTGGGATTTGGCTTCCACAGTGCAGGTGCTCAGTGTAGCTAATGTCGCCATACAAGCGAAAAATTGCACTTTCTTACCAGGGGTATTATTACAGAGGTCTAATATTTGCCATTTTTACCATGAGTATCTGTTTACAGGGCCTAGTAGGCAAATTACTATAGCTATCCCATGCCCCAAATTAATTACATTATGAAAGGGATGAGATGTGATTTACATAGATGATGAAAGATGTGAATATTATATAAAATGCCATAGTCTCCACTTTGAGACTGCTTTACAGAGCTGGATTCCCTCCGGGTTTTAGAAGAAAAATGCAATACTTTTGCAAGTTACAAATACAGGTTAGGTTTCAAAGGAAGGAAAAAGAAAAAAAAATCTCTCACACACGTGTTATGAGGTAATGTTTCTAAACATATACGCATCATCAGATCCAAATATACCATTTTCATCTCTTTACCCAGGTATGCACCTGTTCCTGTACTAATGCAACATGTATCCCTAAGCAGCATCAAAAACAGTAAAACAAATTGAACACTTTATGATGCCATCATAGTTCGTTTCTATTATTTTTAGCTAGGAACCACAGACGGTCTAAAACTAGCTGCTCAGGATTCTGTTGTTCTTTGCTAGCAGTACATTTCTGGCAACTGTCCATCCCACCTCCCACACTCCATCTGAACTTTTCAGCAAATTACTGGTAATGTTTGGGGTTTGACACTTCTCAATTACAATTTGATATGTTTTCTTTGTAAAATAAGTGTTAGCCTTACATACTCTCGCCCAGAAGCCTCTAAAAACTGTACCAATTTTTTATATCTGATAAAGCACTATTTGCATGAAACATCTGCATAGTCTGCAGGCATTTGCTACTACTTTGTATCCAAAATAGACATGCAATCATTTTAGACTGTGCCATTTAAGAGAAACTGAATTGTTACCAACAGCTATTTAAATAAAAGCTGAGTTAGGTTAATAAATGTTGTAATTAAGATATTTAAACAATCAGCTTGCTGTATAATTTTTTTTATCATAATATTTCTTAAAAACCATTGTTATAGTGCAGACAGTATATACAGAGTAGGAGCTTGATATTGATAAAATAAAATATAATTATCAACAAATGCTTAAATTATTTGGGATTGCCAAGAGACAGTTATCTTTAGTTGGCAATGCCATTTATGACACTAGATGTTTAAGATTAGCTAAAAAGGATTGACATTACTAATCATTCTGGCTTCTCCATCTCCTAGGATGTCAAACGCATGTCCTTATTGCTTTATGTAAAATACTAAGTGAAAAAAAACTGGACAAGAGGACAGATTGGGTCAATTTCAAGGTTCAAATATCTAACGGTCTAGAAAATAGTCATAATCCTCTATAGTATTTACATAGTCATAAATGGCATCAAAGATGCCTGCCTGAGCACAAACTGTCTTAACTCTTTTGGTACCATAAGGGTTAAACACAATACTCACTGTTTATTTTAAACAGTTCCCTAAATACAGACTAACCACGATTTGGGGGAGAGATATTCACTTCTTGAAGTAGGCACGTTTCCATGGATGAATCATTAAAACAAATATTAGCTAATAGATCACCAGTCATTCAATAATAGAACCAAATTGTAAGGATTTCTGAACATTGACTTCAACATATAAATACATTTCACACAAATAAGTAT